>NC_134909.1:4622443-4752443 GCF_041734735.1 Babylonia areolata
TTATCACTCTAATAATAAAAATAATAATAAAATTAAATATAATAAAATTAAATATAATAAATTAAATAATAATAATAATAATAATAATAATAATAATAATATAAGAAGAATTATCACTCTAATAATAAAAATAATAATAAAATTAAATATAATAAAATTAAATATAATAAATTAAATAATAATAATAATAATAATAATAATAATAATAAGAATTATCACTCTAATAATAATAATAATAATAATGATAATAATAATAATAATAATATTACAATTATCACTCTAATATAATAATAATAATAATAATAATAATAATAATAATAATAATATAAGTAGAATTATCACTCTAATAATAATAATAATAATAAAATTAAATATAATAAAATTAAATATAATAAATTAAATAATAATAATAATAATAATAATAATAATAAGAAGAAGAAGAAGAAGAAGAAGAAGAAGAATCATCATCATCATCATCACTCTAATATAATAATTAAAATAATAATAATAATAATAATAATAAGAAGAAGAAGAAGAAGAAGAAGAAGAAGAATTATCACTCTAATAATAAAAATAATAATAAAATTAAATATAATAAAATTAAATATAATAAATTAAATAATAATAATGATAATAATAATAATAATAATAATAATACAATTATCACTCTAATATAATAATAATAATAATAATAATATAAGAAGAATTATCACTCTAATAATAAAAATGATAATAAAATTAAATATAATAAAATTAAATATAATAAATTAAATAATAATAATAATAATAATAATAATAATAATAATAATAATAATAGAATTATCACTCTAAAACTCTAAAATAATAATAATAATAATAATAATAATAATAATATAAGAAGAAGAAGAAGAAGAAGAAGAATCAACACAACAAAACACAACGATAATAACACAACACTAATAACACAACAATGCACAACAATAAGAACACAACAGAACAACAATAACACAACTCAACAACAATAACACAACACAACAATAACAACACAGCACGACAATAATAACACAACACAACACAACAGAACAATGACGACACAAGACAACAATAATAACAAAACACACCAATAACAACACAACACAGCACAACAATAATAACACAAAAAAACAAAGATAAAACAACAGAACAATAATTACACAACACAACAATAATAACACAACACAACAATTATAACACAAGACAATAATAATAACACAACACAACAATAACAACGCAACAATAATAACACAACACAACAGTGATAACACGACAGAACAATAATAACGCAACAATAATAACAAAACAATAATAACACAACACAACAATGATAAAACGACAGAACAATGATAACACAACACGACAATAAGAAAATAAAAGAACACAACAGAACAATAATAACACGACACAACAATAATAACAGAACACAACACAACAATAATAACAGAACACAAAACAACAATAATAACACACACACAAGAATAATAACACAACAATAATAACAGAACACATCACAACAATAATAACACAACAAAAATAGCATAACACAACAATAATGACACAGCACAATACAACAATAAAAACTCAACACAACAGAACAATAATAACATAAACCAACACAACAGAACTATAACAACACAACAAAACAATAATAACACAACAAAACAGTAATAACACAACACAGCACGACGATAACACAACAAAACATAAGAATAATAACATAACACAACGCAACAGTAATAACACAACACAACAATAACAACACAACACAACAATAATCACAATAATAACACAATACAACAAAAACAACTCAACAATAATAACACAACACAACAATAATAACACAACACAAGAATAATAACGCAACACAACAATAATAAAACAACTAAAAAATAACAACACAATACAACAATAATAACACAACAAACCCAACAATAATAACACAACACAACCCAACAATAATAACACAACACAACAATAATAACACGACACAACAATAATAACACAACACAACAGAAAAATAAGAACACAACACAACACAACAGTAATAACACAGAACAATAATAATGACACAACACAACCAAAAAATAACAACATAATACCACAACAGAACACAAGACAACAATTATAACACAACAATAACAGAACACAACACAAAAATAACAACAAAACACAACAATAACACAAATAATAAAACAACAATAATAACACAACACAACAATAATGACACAACAGAACACAACAATAATAACACAACACAACTAAAAAATCACAATACAACACAAGAATAACACAAAACAAGAATAATTACAACACAACAATAGCAACACAACATAACAATAATAAAACAACAATAATAACACAACACAACAATAATAACAACACAATAATATTAAGACAAAACAAAAGAACAATAACAACACAAAAGAACAATAACGACACAAAGCAACAATAATAATAAAAAACAACAATAACAACATAACAGAAAAGAACAACAATTACACGGCATAACACAACAATAATAACACAACACAACACCAATAATAACACAACACAACAATAAATCACAAGACAACCATAATAACAGAACACAACAATAATAACACACCAGAAGAATAATAACACAAGACAACAGAACAATAACAACACAACACAACAATAATAACACAACAATAACAACACAACAATGCACAACAATAACACAACTCAACAACAATAACACAAAACAACAATAATAACACAGCACAACAATAATAACACAACACAACACAACACAACAATGACGACACAAGACAACAATAATAACAAAACACACCAATAACAACACAACACAGCACAACAATAATAACACCAAAAAAAACAAAGATAAAATAACAGAACAATAATTACACAACACAACAATAATAACACAACACAACAATTATAACACAAGACAATAATAATAACACAACACAACAATAACAACGCAACAATAATAACACAACACAACAATGATAACACGACAGAACAATAATAACGCAACAATAATAACAAAACAATAATAACACAACACAACAATGATAACACGACAGAACAATGATAACACAACACGACAATAAGAAAATAAAAGAACACAACAGAACAATAAAAACACAACACAACAATAATAACAGAACACAACACAACAATAATAACAGAACACAAAACAACAACAATAACACAACACAACAATAATAACACACACACAAGAATAATAACACAACAAACACAAGAATAATAACAGAACACATCACAACAATAATAACACAACAATGATGACACAGCACAATACAACAATAAAAACTCAACACAACAGAACAATAATAACATAAACCAACACAACAGAACTATAACAACACAATAAAACAATAATAACACAACAAAACAATAATAACACAACACAACACAAGAATAAGAACACAACAATAATAACACAACACAACAATAATAACACAACAACAACAATAATAACACAACACAACAATATTAACACAAAACAATAACAACATAGCACAAGAATAACAACACAACACAACAATAATAAGACAACACAACAATAACAACACAAAACAAAAATAATCAGATAACAAAACAATAATACAACACATTTCAAAAATAATAACACAACACAACAATAGCAACACAACACAACAATAATAAGAAAAAACACTACAGAACAATAATAACACAACAAAACACAACAATAACAACACAACACAACAATAATAACAGAACGCAATACAACAGAACAATAACAACACAACACAACAGAACAATGACACAAGACAACAATAATAACACAACACAACAATAATAACAGAACACAATACAACAGAACAATAACAACACAACACAACAGAACAATGACGACACAAGACAACAATAATAACAAAACACACCAATAACAACACAACACTGCACAACAAAAGAAAGATAACACAACACAACAATAATAACACAAGACAATAATAATAACACAACACAACAATAACAACGCAACAATAATAACAAAACAATAATAACACAACACAACAATGATAACACGACAGAACAATAATAACACAACACGACAATAACAAAATAAAAGAACACAACAGAACAATAATAACACAACAGAACAGAACACAACACAACAATAATAACAGAACACAAAACAACAACAATAACACAACAATAATAAAACAACACAACAATAATAATACAACTCAACACAACACAACAAAACATAATAATAACACAACAATAACAAGACAACATAAAAATAAGGACACAAAACAAAAATAATAACAAAACACAACAATAATAACACAACAAAACATAATAATAATAACACAACAATAACAAGACAACACAAAAATAAGGACACAAAACAAAAATAATAACAAAACACAATAATAATAACACACCACAACAATAATAACACAACACAACACAAGATTAAGAACACAACAATAATAACACAACACAACAATAATAAGATAACACAACTCACCAATAATAACACAACATAACAATAATAAGACAACAAAACAAAAGAATAACACAACGTAACAATAATAAGACAACACATCTCAACAATAACAACACAACACAACAATAATGACACAACACAACAATAAAAACACAACACAAAACAACAATAATAAAACAACAGAACAATAAAACAACATAACAACAATAATACAACACAAGAACAACAACATAACACAAGAATAATAACACAACACAAAAATAATAACATAAGACAACAATAATAATACAACACAACTCAACAATAACAACACAACACAACAATAACACCACACCACAATAATAACAAAACACAACAATAATAACGCAACACAACAAAAATAACACAACACAACAATAATAACACAGCACAACAATAACAACACAATAATAATAACACAACAGAACACAACAATAATAAAACAACACAAAAATAATAAAACAACACAACAATAATAACACAACACAACAATAGTAACACAACACAACAATAACACAACACAACAACAATAACACAACACAACAATAATAAAACAACAATAACAAAAAACAACAATAACAACACAACAATAATGACACAACACAACAATAACAACACAACACAACAATAAGAATACAAGACAAGAATAATAACAGAACACCGCACAACAATAAAAACACAACACAACAATGATAACACAAAACAATAAGAATAACACAACACAACAATAATTAAAAAGAACACAAGAATAATAACACAACACAACAATAACAACACAACAATGATAACACAACAATAATAACTCAACACAACAATAATAATACAACACAACACAACACAACAATAATAACACAACAGAACACAACAATAATAATACAACACAACAGTAATGACACAATATAACACAACAGAACACAACACAAATAATAAAACACAACAACAATAACACAACACAACAACACAACACAACTCAACAATAATAACGCAACACAACTCAACAATAATAAAACAACACAGCACAACAAAAATAACACAGCACAACAATAATAACACATCACAACAATTACAGCACTACACAAGAATAACAACACAACAGAATAATAATAACACAACAGAACAATAACAACACAACACAACAATAACAATGCAATATAACAATAATAAAACAAAACAACACAACAACAATGACACAACTAAACAAAAGGATAATAACACAACACAGCAATAATATAACAATACAAATATAATACAACAATAACAAAACACAACAATAATAACACAACACAACAATAATGACACAACACAACAATAATGACACATCACAACAATAACAACACAACACAACAATAATAAAACAACAATAACAAAAAACAACAATAACAACACAACAATAATGACACATCACAACAATAACAACACAACACAACAATAAGAATACAAGACAAGAATAATAACAGAACACCGCACAACAATAAAAACACAACACAACAATGATAACACAACACAATAACAATAACACAACACAACAATAATTAAAAAACACAAGAATAATAACACAACACAATAATAACAACACAACAATAATAACACAACAATAATAACTCAACACAACAATAATAATACAACACAACACAACACAACAATAATAACACAACAGAACACAACAATAATAATTCAACACAACAGTAATGACACAATATAACACAACAATAATGACAAAACAGAACACAACACAAATAATAAAACACAACAACAATAACACAACACAACAATAACACAACACAACTCAACAATAATAACGCAACACAACTCAACAATAATAAAACAACACAGCACAACAAAAATAACACAGCACAACAATAATAACACATCACAACAATTACAGCACTACACAAGAATAACAACACAACAGAAGAATAATAACATAACACAACAGAACAATAACAACACAACAATAACAATGCAATATAACAATAATAACACAAAACAACACAACAATAAGAGGACAACACAACAACAATGACACAACAAAACAAAAGAATAATAACACAACACAGCAATAATATCACAATACAGCAATAATATCACAACACAACACAAGAATAACAACACAACAATAATAACACGACACAACAACAATAACACGACACAAGAATAATAACACATCACAAGAATAATAACACATCACAAGAATAATAACACAACACAATAATAACACAACACAACAATAACAACACAAGACAACAATAATAAGAAAACACAACAATAACAACACAACACAATGATAATAACACAACACAACAATAACAACACAACACAACAAGAATAAAACATCACAAGAATAAAACATCACAAGAATAATAATACAAGACAACGGAACAAAAACAACACAACAGAACAATAATAACACAACACAACAACAATAACACAGCACAACAATAATAACACAACACAACAATAATAACAAAACACAACAGAACAATAACGACACAAGACAACAATAATAACACAACACAAAAACAAACAATAACAACACAACAATAAGAACAGAACACAACAATAACAACACAACACAACAATAATAACACAACACAACAATAATCACATAAAACACAACAATAATTACACAACACAAAAATAACAACACAACAAAACAATAACACAACAGAACAACATTAACACAACACAACAATAATAACCCAACACTACAATAATGACACAACATAACAAAACAACAATAGCACAACACAACTAAAAAAATTAACACAACAATAATAGCACAAGACAACACAACAATAATAACACAACACAACAATAATAACACAACAATAAAAAAGCAACACAACGATAATAACACAACAACAATAATAACACATCAATAACAATACAAGAATAATAACACAAACAGTAATAACAACACAACACAACAATAACACAACACAACAATAATAACACAACACAAAATAACAACACAATAATAATAACACAAAATAATAATAATAAGAGAAGACAACATTAATAATACAACACAACAATAATATCACAACACAACAATAATGATACAACAGAACAATTGTTGTTGCGTTGTGTTATTGTTGTTCTTTTGTGTTTTATTAGTATTGCTGTGTTGTATTATTATTGTTGTGTTGTTATTGTTGTGTTGTGTTGTACTGTTGTTGTTGTGTTGTGTTATTATTGCTGTGTTGTGTTATTATTCTTGTGTTGTTTTATTATTGTTGTGTTGTTATTATTGTTGGGTTGTTTTATTCTTGTTCTGTTGTGTTATTATTGTTGTGTTATTGTTGTGTTGTGTTGTGTTATTATTGTTGTGTTGTTTTTGTTGTGTTTGTGTTATGATTGTTGTGTTGTGTTATTATTGTTGTGTTGTGTTATCATTGTTCTGTTATTGTTGTTGTGTTGTGTTATTGTTGTTGTGTTGTTGTTGTTGTTTTGTTATGTTGTGTTGTTATTGTGGTGTGTTATTATTGTTGCGTTGTGTTGTTATTGGTGTGTTGTTTTATTCTTGTTGTGTTTTTATTATTGGTGTGTTGTGTTATTATGGTTGTGATGTGTTATTGTTGTGTTTATGATTTTTGTGTTTTGCTATTATTGTTGTGTTGTGTTATTATTGTTGTGTTTTTTATTTTTTAGTTGTGTTGTGTTATTATTGTTGTGTTGTGCTGTGTCATTATTGTTGTGTTGTGTTATTATTGTTGTGTTGTGTTATTATTGTTGTGTTGTGTTGTGTCGTGTTATTATTGTTGTGTTGTGTTATTGTTGTTGTGTTGTGTTATTGTTTTTGAGTTGTGTTGTATTATTATTGTTGTCTTGTCTTGTTATTGTTCTGTAGTGTTGTGTTAGTATTGTTGTGTTGTGTTAATATTGTTTTGTTGTGTCGTGTTATTAGTGTTGTGTCGTGTTATTATTGTTGTGTTGTGCTGTGTTTTTATTGTTGTCTTTTGGTATTATTGTTGTGTTGTGTTATTATTGTTGTGTTGTGTTATTCTTGTTGTGCTTGTTGTGTTATTATGGTTCTGTTGTGTTATTGTTGATATGTTCTTTTGTATTATTGTTGTTGTCTTGTGTTGTTATTGTTCTGTTGTGTTGTGTTATTATTCTTGTGTTATGTTATTGTTCTTGTGTTGTGTTATTGTTGTGTTGTCTTATTACTGTTGTGTTCTGTTATTATTGTTGTGTTGTGTTATTGTTGTTGTTTTTGTTGTTTTTTTTAATTATTGTTGTCTTGTGTTATTATTGTTGTGTTGTGTTGTGTTATGATCGTTGTGCTGTTTTGTGTTATCATTGTTGTGTTGTGTTGTTATTTTTTAGTTGTTTTATTATTGTTTCGTCGTGTTCTGATTGGTGTGTTGTGTTATTATTGTTGTGTTGTGTTATTATTGGTGAGTTGTGTTATTATTGTTGTGTTTTGTTTTCATTTTTTTGTTGTGTTGTGTTATTGTTGTTCTGTTGTGCTCTGTCATTATTGTTGTGTTGTTTTATTCTTGTTGTGTTGTTATTATTGTTGTGTTGTGTCGTGTCATTACTGTTGTGTCGTGTTATTATTGTGTTGTGTTATTATTGTTGTGTTGTTTTATTATTGTTGTGTTGTTTTATTATTGTTGTGTTGTTATTGTTCTGTTGTGTTGTGTTATTCTTCTGTTGTGTTATTATTGTTGTGTTGTGTTGTGATATTATTGTTGTGTTATTTTTGTGTGTTATTATTGTTGTGTTGTGTTGTGATATTGTTGTGTTATTTTTTTTGTATTGTTGTTGTGTTGTGTTGTATTATTCTGTTCGTGTTGTATTATTATTGTTGTGTTATTGTTGTGTTGTGTTATTATTGTTCTGTTGTGTTATTATTGTTGTGTTATTATTGTTGTGTTGTGTTGTGATATTATTGTTGTGTTATTGTTATTGTTCTGTTATGAGTGTTGTGTTGTGTTATGAGTGTTGTGTTGTGTTATGATTGTTGTGCTGAGTTGTGTTATTATTATTTTTTGGGGATTATTGTTGTGTTGTGTTGTATTATTATTTTGTGTTGTATTATTATTGTTGTGTTATTGTTGTTTTGTGTTATTATTGTTGTATTGTTATTGTTATGTTGTGTTATTATTGTTGTGCTGTTTTGTATTGTTATTGTTCTGTTTGTTGTTATTGTTGTGTTGTGTTATTGTTGTGTTGTGTTATTATTGTTGTGGTGTTTTATTATTGTTGTGTTGTATTATTATTGTTGTGTTCCGTTGTATTATTATTGTTGTGTTATGTTATTATTATTGTGTTGTTATTCTTGTGTTGTGTTATTATTGTTGTGTTGTGTTGTGATATTATTGTTGTGTTATTGTTATTGATGTGTTATGAGTGTTGTGTTGTTGTGAGTGTTGAGTTGTGTTATTATAATTTTTTTTGTATTGTTGTTGTGTTGTGTTGTATTATTCTTTTCGTGTTGTATTATTATTGTTGTGTTATTGTTGTGTTGTGTTATTATTGTTCTGTTGTTTTATTATTGTTCTGTTGTGTTATTATTGTTGTGTTGTGTTGTGATATTATTGTTGTGTTATTGTTATTGCTCTGTTATGAGTGTTGTGTTGTGTTATGAGTGTTGTGTTGTGTTATGATTGTTGTGTTGTGTTGTGTTATTTTTGTTGTTGTTGGTATTATTGTTGTGTTGTGTTGTATTATTATTGTTGTGTTCTGTTATTATTGTTGGGTTGTGTTATTGTTGTGTTATGTTATTATTGTTGTGTTGTATTGTTATTGTTATGTTGTGTTATGATTGTTGTGCTGTGTTGTGTTTTTAATGTTCTGTTTGTTGTTATTGTTCTGTTGTGTTGTGTTATTGTTGTGTTCTGTTATTATTGTTGCGTTGTGTTATTATTCTTGTGTTGTATTATTATTGTTGTGTTCCGTTGTATTATTATTGTTGTGTTATGTTATTATTATTGTGTTGTTATTGTGTTATTATTTTTGTGTTGTGTTTTTATTGTTGTGTTCTGTTATTATTGTTGTGCTGTGTTGTGTTATCATTGTTGTGTTGTGTTGTTATTTTTTAGTTGTTTCATTATTGTTTCGTCGTGTTGTGATTGGTGTGTTGTGTTGTTATTGTTGAGTTGTGTTATTATTGTTGCGTCGTGTTGTTATTGGTGTGTTGTGTTATTATTGTTGTTTTGTGTTATTATTGGTGTGTTGTGTTATTATAGTTGTGTTGTTATTGTTGTTGTTTTTTGTGTTGTGTTATTATTATTGTGTTGTTCTGTGTCATTATTGTTGTGTTGTTTTACTATTGTTGTGTTGTTATTATTGTTGTGTTGTGTCGTGTCATGATTGTTGTGTCGTGTTGTTATTGTTGTGTTGTGTTATTATTGTTGTGTTGTTTTATTATTCTTGTGTTGTGTTGTGATATTATTGTTGTGTTATTGTTATTGTCCTGTTATTATTGTTGTGTTGTGTTATGTGTTGTGTTGATTTATGAGTGTTGTGTTATGATTGTTGTGTTCAGTTGTGTTATTATTATGTTTTGTTATTATTGTTGTGTTGTATTATTATTGTTGTGTTGTATTATTATTGTTGTGTATTATTGTTGTGTTGTATTGTTATTGTTGTTGTGTTATTAGTGTTGTGCTGTGTTGTGTTTTCATTGTTCTGTTGTATTGTTATTGTTCTGTTGTGTTGTGTTATTATTGTTGTGTTGTGTTATTATTGTTGTATTGTGTTGTATTATTATTGGTGTGTTGTATTATCATTGTTGTGTTATTGTTGTGTTGTGTTATTATTGTTGTTTTGTGTTTTTATTGGTGTGTTCTGTAATTATTTTTGTGTTGTGTTATTATTGTTGTGTTGTGTTATTATTGTTGTGTTTTATTGTTATTGTTGTTGTGTTATTATTGTTGTGTTGTCTTGTGTTGTTATTGTTCTGTTGTGTTGTGTTATTATTGTTGTGTTGTGTTATTATTGTTGTGTTGTTATTGGTGTGTTGTTTTATCATTGTTGTGGTATGTTATTGTTCTATTGTCTTGTGCCATTATTCTTGTGATGTGTTATTATTGTTGTGTTTTGTTATTGTTGTTTTGTTATTATTGTTGTGTTTTTATTGTTGTGTTGTGTTATTATTCTTGTGCTGTGATGTTATTCTTCTGTTGTTTTGCGTTATTATTGTTGTGTTGTTTTGTTATTGTTCTGTTGTTTTATTATTGTTCTGTTGTGTTGTGTTATTATTGTTGTGTTGTTATTGTTGTTTTGTTTTATTATTATTGTGTTCTGTTATTATTGTTGTGTTGTGTTATTGTTGTATTTTGTTATTATTGTTGTCTTGTGTTGTTATTGTTCTGTTGTGTTGTGTTATTATTGTTGTGTTCTCTTATTATTGTTTGTTATTATTGTGGTGTTGTGTTGTTTTATTATTGTTCTTTTGTTTTATGATTGTTCTTTTGTGTTATTATTCTTGTGTTGTGTTATTATTGTTGAGTTGTGTTAATATTGTTATTATTGTTATATTTTGTTGTTATTGCTGTGTTGTGTTATTATTGTTGTGTTATGTTGTTATTGTTGAGTTGTGTTATTATTATTGTGTTATTATTATGTTTTGTTCTTATTGTTGTATTGTGTTATAATTGTTGCGTTGTGTTGTGATTGTTGTGTTGTGTTGTTATTATTGGTGTGCTGTGTTATTATTGTTGTCTTGTGTTGCTATTGTTGTCTTGTGTTATTATTGTTGTGTTGCGTTCTTATTGTTGTTTTGTGTTATTATTGTTGTGTTGTGTTGTGTCATTATTGTTGTGTTGTGTTATTGTGTTGAGTCGTGTTATTATTGTTGTGTCGTGTTATTATGGTTGTGTTGTGTTGTGTTATTATTGTTGTCTTGTTACATTATTGTTGTGTTGTGTTATTATTGTTGTTGTGTTGTGTCATTATTGTTGTGTTGTGTTATTATTGTTGTGCTGTGTTGTATTATTGTTGTGTTGTGTTGTTATTGTTGTGTTGTGTTGTTATTGTTGTGTTGTGTTATTATTGTTGTGTTGTGATATTATTGTTGTGTCATAATTTTTGTGTTGTGTTATTATTGTTGTGTTATTACTTTTGTGCTGTGTTGTGCTATTACTGTTGTGCTGTGTTTTGTTATTATTGTTGTCGTATATTATTATTATCATTGTTGTGTTGTGTTATTATTGTTGTGTTGTGTTTTTATTGTTGTGTTGTGTTATTATTGTTGTGTTCTGTTGTGTTATTATAGTTGTGTTGTGTTGTGTTATTATTGTTGTTTTATGTTCTGTTATTTATTATTGTGTTGTGTTATTATTCTTGTGTTGTGTTATTGTTGTGTTGTTTTGTGTTTTTGTTGTTGTGTTGTGTTTTGTTATTATTTTTGTGCTGTGTTATCATTGTTGTGTTGTTGTTCTTGTGTTATTATTTTTGTGTTGTGTTATTATTGTTGTGTTCTGTTATTATTGTTGGGTTGTGTTATTGTTGTGTTGTGTTATTATTGTTGTGTTGTTATCGTTGTGCTGTGTTGTTATCATTGTTGCGTTGTGTTCTTATTGTTGTGTTGTGTTCTTATTGTTGGGTTGTTTTATTATTGTTCTGTTGTGTTATTATTGTTCTGTTATTGTTGTGGTGTTGTGTTGTGTTATTATTGTTGTGTTGTGTTATGGTTTTTGAGTTGTGTTGTATTCTTATTGTTGTCTTGAGTTGTTATTGTTCTGTTGTGTTGTGTTATTACTGTTGTGTTATTACTGTTGTGTTGTGTTATTGTTGTTCTGTTGTGTTATTATTATTGTGTTGTGATATTATTGTTGTGTTGTGTTGTCATTGTGGTGTTGTGTTATTATTGTTGCGTTATGTTGTTATTGGTGTGTTGTTTTATTATTGTTGTGTTGTTATTGTTGGTGTGTTGCGTTATTATGGTTGTGATGTGTTCTTATTCTTGTGCTGTGTTATTATTCTTGTGTTTTGCTGTGTTATTATTGTTGTTTTGTGTTCTGTTATTATTGTTGTGTTGTGTTTTCTAATTATTGTTGTGTTGTCTTTTGTTATGATTCTTGTGCTGTGTTATTGTTGTTGTTTTGTGTTATTATTCTTGTGTTGTGTTATTGTTGTGTTGTGTTGTTATTGTTGTGTTGTGTCATTATTGTTGTGTTGTGTTTTGTTATTATTGTTGTGCTGTGTTGTGTTGTTATTAGTGTTTTGTGCTATTATTGTTGTGTTGTGTTATTATTGTTTTCTGCCGTGTTATTATTGTTGATTTGTGTTGTGTTATTATTGTTGTGTTCTGTTATTGTTGTGTTGTGTTGTTATTGTTGTGTTGTGTTGTTATTGTTGTCTGTAGAATGGGTGTAAAGGAAGGAGTGTAGATGGGGTGTATAATAAGGATAGTGGAGATTGTAAAAAGGAAGCAGTGTAGAGGGGTTGGAAAGGGAAGTGTAGAGGAGGTCAAAAGATGGGACTGTAGAAGGGGTGGAAAGGAAGGAGAGTAGAGGGGATGGAAAGGGAAGTGTAGAGAGTGTTCACAGGAAGGAGTGTAGAGGGAGTAGAAAGGAAGGAGTGTACATGGGGTGGAAAGGGAAGTGTTGAGGGTGTTAGGACGAAGGAGTGTAGAGGAATGGAAAGGAAGGAGTGTAGAGTAGATGGAAAGTGAGTTGAAGAGGGGGTAGAAAGGAAGGACTGTTGAGCGGGTAGACACGAAAGATTGTAGAGGGGGTGGAATGGGAAGTGTAGAGGGTGTTGGCAGGGAGGAGTGTAGAGGGAGTAGAAAGGAATGAGTTTAGTGGGGGTGGAAATGGAAGTGTAGAGGAGGTCAATAAGAAGGACTGTAGAATGGGTGGAAAGGAAAGAGTGTAGGGGTGGGTGGGAAGGCAAGTGTAGAGGGTGTTGGTAGGATGGAGTGTAGAGGGAGTAGAAAGGAAGAAGCGTAGAGGTGGATAGGTAGTTGTAGAGGGGGTAGAAAGGAAGGACTGTTGAGCGGGTAGAGAGGAACGAATGTAGAGGGGATGGAATGGGAAGTGTAGAGGAGGTCAAAAAGAAGGACTGTAGAATGGGTGTAAAGGAAGGAGTGTAGATGGGGTGGATAGGAAGGATAGTGGAGAGGGTAAAAAGGAAGCAGTGTAGAGGGGTTGGAAAGGGAAGTGTAGAGGGTGTTGGCAGGAAGGAGTGTATAGGGAGTAGAAAGGAAGGAGTGTAGATGGGATGGAAAGGGAAGTGTAGAGGAGGTCAAAAGATAGGGCTGTAGAAGGGGTGGAAAGGAAGGAGAGTAGATGGGGTGGAAAGGGAAGTGTATAGAGTGTTCACAGGAAGGAGTGTAGAGGGAGTAGAAAGGAAGGAATGTATACGGGGTGGAAAGGAAGGATAGTGGAGAGGGTAGAAAAGAAGTAGTGTACAGGTGGTGGAAAGGGAAGTGTAGAGGGTGTTAGGAGGAAGGAGTGTAGAGTAGATGGAAAGTGAGTTGTAGAGAGGGTAGAAAGGAAGGACTGTTGAGCGGGTACACAGGAAAGATTGTAGAGTGGGTGGAATGGAAGTGTAGAGGGTGTTGGCAGGAAGGATTGTAGAGGGAGTAGAAAGGAATGGGTTTAGTGGTGGTGGAAAGGAAAGTGTAGAGGAGGTCAATAAGAAGGACTGTAGAATGGGTGGAAAGGAAGCAGTGTAGGGGTGGGTGGGAAGGGAAGTGTAGAGGGTGTTGGTAGGATGGAGTGTAGAGGGAGTAGAAAGGAAGAAGCGTAGAGGTGGATAGGTAGTTGTAGAGGGGGTAGAAAGGAAGGACTGTTGAGCGGGTAGAGTGGAACGAATGTAGAGGGGATGGAATGGGAAGTGTAGAGGAGGTCAACAAGAAGGACTGTAGAATGGGTGGAAAGGAAGGAGTGTAGATGGGGTGGATAGGAAGGATAGTTGAGAGGGTAATAAGGGAGTGTAGAGGGGTTGGAAAGGGAAGTGTAGAGGGTGTTGACAGGAAGGAGTGTATAGGGAGTAGAAAGGAAGTAGTGTAGATGGGGTGGAAAGGGAAGTGTAGAGGAGGTCAAAAGATGGGACTGTAGAAGGGGTGGAAAGGAAGGAGTGTAGAGGTGGTGGAAAGGGAAGTGTAGAGGAGGTCAAATGGAAGGACTGTAGAAGGAGTGGAAAGGAAGGAGTGTACATGGGGTGGAAAGGAAGGATAGTGGAGAGGGTAGAAAGGAATCAGTGTAGAGGGGATCGAAAGGGAAGTGTAAAGGGTGTTGGCAGCAAGGAGTGAAGAGGAAGGAGAAGGATTGTTGAGCGGGTAGAAAGGAAGGAGTGTACAGGGGGTGGAAAGGGAAGTGTAGAGGAAGTCAAATGGAAGGACTGTAGAAGGTGTGGAAAGGAAGTAGTGTACATGGGGTGGAAAGAAAGGATAGTGTAGAGGGTAGAAAGGAATCAGTGTAGAGGGGGTCGAAAGGGAAGTGTAAAGGGTGGGAGGAGGTCAAAAGATGGGTCTGTAGAAGGGGTGGAAAGGAAGGAGAGTAGATGGGGTGGAAAGGGAAGTGTAGAGAGTCTTCGCAGGTAGGAGTGTAGAGGGAGTAGAAAGGAAGGAGTGTACATGGGGTGGAAAGGAAGGATAGTGGAGAGGGTAGAAAAGAAGGAGTGTACAGGGGGTGGAAAGGGAAGTGTAGAGGGTGTTAGGAGGAAGGAGTGTAGAGGGAATGGAAAGGAATGAGTGTAGAGTAGATGGAAAGTGAGTTGTAGAGGGGGTAGAAAGGAAGGACTGTTGAGCGGGTACACAGGAAAGATTGTAGAGGGGGTGGATTGGGAAGTGTAGAGGGAGTTGGCAGGAAGGAGTGTAGAGTGAGTAGAAAGGAAGGAATGTAGATGGGGTGGAAAGGGAAGTGTAGAGGAGGTCAAAGATGGGACTGCAGAAAGGGTGGAAAGGAAGGAGAGTAGAGGGGGTGGAAATGGAAGTGTAGAGAGTGTTCACAGGAAGGCGTGTAGAGGGAGTAGAAAGGAAGGAGTGTAGAGGTGGTGGAAAGGGAAGTGTAGAGGAGGTCAAATGGAAGGACTGTAGAAGGAGTGGAAAGGAAGGAGTGTACATGGGAGGCGAAAGGAAGGACAGTGGAGAGGGTAGAAAGGAATCAGTGTAAAGGGAAGGGATCGAAGGGAAGTGTAAAGGGTGTTGGCAGGAAGGAATGAAGAGGAAGGAGAAGGGCTGTTGAGCGGGCAGAAAGGAAGGAGTGTAGAGGGGGTGGAAAGTGAACTGTAGATGATGTCGGCAGGAAGGAGTGTAGAGGGTATAGAAATGAAGGAGTGTAGAGGTGGTGCAAAGGGAAGTGTAGAGGAGGTCAATAGGAAGGACTGTAGAAGGGGTGGAACGGAAGGAGTGGAGATTGGGTGGAAAGGAAGGATAGTGGAGAGGGTAGAAAGGAAGGAGTGTAGTGTGGGTTGAAAGGGAAGTGTCGAGTGTGTTGGCAGGAATGAGTGTAGAGGCAGTAGAAAGGGGTGTTTAGGAGGTGGAAAGGGAGTTGTAGAGGGGGTAGAAAGGAAGGACTGTTGAACGGGTACAGAGGAACGAATGTAGAGACGATGGAATGGGAAGTGTAGAGGAGGTCAAAAAGAAGGACTGTAGAATGTGTGGAAAGGAAGGAGTGTAGATGAGGTGGATAGGAAGGATAGTGGAGAGGGTAAAAAGGAAGCAGTGTAGAGGGGTTGGAAAGGGAAGTGTAGAGGGTGTTGGCAGGAAGGAGTGTATAGGGAGTAGAAAGGAAGGAGTGTAGATGGGGTGGAAAGGGAAGTGTAGAGGAGGTCAAAAGATGGGACTGCAGAAGGGGTGGAAAGGAAGGAGAGTAGAGGGGATGGAAAGGGAAGTGTAGAGAGTGTTCGCAGGAAGGAGTGTAGAGGGAGTAGAAAGGAAGGAGTGTAGAGGTGATGGAAAGGGAAGTGTAGAGGAGGTCAAATGGAAGGACTGTAGGAGTGGAAAGGAAGGAGTGTAGATGGGGTGGAAAGGAAGGATAGTGGAGAGGGTAGAAAGGAATCAGTGTAGAGGGGGTCGAAAGGGAAGTGTAAAGGGTGTTGGCAGGAAGGAGTGAAGAGGAAGGAGAAGGACTGTTGAGCGGGTAGAAAGGAAGGAGTGTAGAGGGGGTGGAAAGGTAATTGTAGATGATGTCGGCAGGAAGTAGTGTAGAGGGTATAGAAATGAAGGAGTGTAGAGGTGGTGGAAAGGGAAGTGTAGAGGAGGTCAATAGGAAGGACTGTAGAAGGGGTGGAACGGAAGGAGTGGAGATTGGGTGGAAAGGAAGGATAGTGGAGAGGGTAGAAAAGAAGTAGTGTACAGGGGGTGGAAAGGGAAGTGTAGAGGGTGTTAGGACGAAGGAGTGTAGAGGGAATAGAAAGGAAGGAGTGTAGAGTAGGTGGAAAGTGAGTTGTAGAGGGGGTAGAAAGGAATGACTGTTGAGCGCGTAGACAGGAAAGATTGTAGAGGGGGTGGAACGGGAAGTGTAGAGGGTGTTGGCAGGAAGGAGTGTAGAGGGAGTAATAAGTAATGGGTTTAGTGGTGGTGGAAGGGGAAGTGTAGAGGAGGTCAATAAGAAGGACTGTAGAATGGGTGGAAAGGAAGCAGTGTAGGGGTGGGTGGGAAGACAAGTGTAGAGGGTTTTGGTAGAATGGAGTGTAGAGGGAGTAGAAAGGAAGAAGCGTAGAGGTGGCTAGGTAGTTGTAGAGGGGGCAGAAAGGAAGGACTGTTGAGCGGGTAGAGAGGAACGAATGTAGAGGGGATGGAATGGGAAGTGTAGAGGAGGTCAAAAAGGACTGTAGAATGTGTGGACAGGAAGGAGTGTACATGGGTTGGAAAGGAAGGATAGTGGAGATGGTAGAAAGGAAGCTGTTTAGACGGGGTGGAAAGGGAAGTGTAGAGGGTGTTGGCAGGAAGGAGTGTATAGGGAGTAGAAAGGAAGGACGTATAGGAGATAGAAAGTGAGCTGTACAGGGGGTAGAAAGGAAGGACTGTTGAGTGGGAAGAAATGTGGAGAGGGTAAAAAGGAAGCAGTGTAGAGGGGTTGGAAAGGGAAGTGTAGAGGGTGTTGGCAGGAAGGAGTGTATAGGGAGTAGAAAGGAAGGAGTGTAGATGGGGTGGAAAGGGAAGTGTAGAGGAGGTACAAAGGAAGGACTGTAGAAAGGGTGGAAAGGAAGGAGAGTAGAGGGGATGGAAAGGGAAGTGTAGAGAGTGTTGGCAGGTAGGAGTGTAGAGGGAGTAGAAAGGAACGATTGTAGAGGTTGTGGAAAGGGAAGTGTAGAGGAGGTCAAAAGGAAGGACTGTAGAAGGGGTGGAAAGGAAGGAGTGTAGATGGTGTGGAAAGGAAGGATAGTGGAGAGGGTAGAAAGGAAGCTGTGTAGACGGGGTGGAAAGGGAAGTGTAGTGGGTGTTGGCAGGAAGGACTGTAGTGGCAGTAGAAAGGAAGGAGTGTAGAGGAAGTGGAAAGGGAGTTGTAGAGGGGGCAGAACGGAAGGAGTGTAGAGGGGGTGGAAATGGAAGTGTAGAGGGTGTTGGCAGAAAGGAGTGTAGAGGGAATTGAAAGGAAGGAGTGCACAGGTGGTGGAAAGGGAAGTGTAAAGGAGATCAAAAGGAAGGACTGTAGAAGGGTGGAAAGGAAGGAGTGTAGATGGGGTGGAAAGAAAGGATAGTGGAGAGGTTAGAAAGGAAGCAGTGTAGAGGGGGTGCAAATGGAAGTGTAGAGTGTGTTGGCAGGAAGGAGTGTAGAGGGAGTAGAAAGGAAGAAGTCTAGAGGTGGTCGAGAGAGAAGCGGTCAAAAGGAAGGACTCTAGAAGGGGTAGAAAGGAAGCAGTGTAGACGGGGTGGAAAGGGAAGTGTAGAGGGTGTTGGCAGGAAGGAGTGTAGAGGGAGTAGAAAGGAAGGAGTGTAGAGGAGGTGGAAAGGCAGTTGTAGAGAGGGCATAAAGGAGGGACTGTTGAGTGGGTAGAAAGAGTGTAGAGGTGGGGGAAATAGAAGTGTAGAGGTAGTGAAAAGGAAGGACTGTGAAAAGGTGGAAAGGAAGGAGTGTACCAGGGGTGGAATGGAAGGAGTGTATATGGGGTGGAAAGGAAGAATAGAGGGTGATGGCAGGAAGGAGTGTAGAGGGAGTAGAAAGGAAGGAGTGTAGAGGTGGTGGAAAGGGAAGTGTAGAGAAGGTCAAAAGGAAGGACTGTAGAAGGGGTGGAAAGGAAGGAGTGTAGATGGGGTGGAAAGGAAGGATAGTGGGAGGGTAGAAAGGAAGCAGTGTAGATGGGTTGGAAAAGGAAGTGTAGAGGGTGTTTGCAGGAAGAAGTGTAGAGGGAATAGAAAGGAAGGAGTGTAGATGAGGTGGAAAGGCAGTTGTAGAGAGGGCATAAAGGAGGGACTGTTGAGTGGGTAGAAAGGAAAGAGTGTAGAGGGGGTGGAAATTGTAGTGTAGAGGCGTTGGTAGGGAGTGTAGAGGGAGTAGAAAGGAAGGAGTGTAGAGGTGGGGCAAATAGAAGTGTAGAGGTAGTGAAAAGGAAGGACTGTGAAAAGGTGGAAAGGAAGGAGTGTAGATGGGGTGGAAAGGAAGGATAGTGGAGAGCGCAGAAAGGAAGCTGTGTAGACGGGGTGGAAAGGGAAGTGTAGAGGGGTTATCAAGGAAGGACTGTTGAGCGGTTAGAAAGGAAGGAGTGTAGAGGAGATGGAAATGGAAGTGTAGAGGGAGTTGGCAGAAAAGAGTGTACAGGGAATTGAAAGGAAGGAGTGTAGAAGTCGTGGAAACGCACGTGTAGATGACGTCAAAAGGAAGGACTGTACCAGGGGTGGAATGGAAGGAGTGTATATGGGGTGGAAAGGAAGGATAGAGGGTGATGGCAGGAAGGAGTGTAGAGGGAGTAGAAAGGAAGGAGTGTAGAGGTGGTGGAAAGGGAAGTGTAGAGAAGGTCAAAAGGAAGGACTGTAGAAGGGGTGGAAAGGAAGGAGTGTAGATGGGGTGGAAAGGAAGGATAGTGGGAGGGTAGAAAGGAAGCAGTGTAGATGGGGTGGAAAAGGAAGTGTAGAGGGTGTTGGCAGGAAGAAGTGTAGAGGGAATAGAAAGGAAGGAGTGTAGAGGAGGTGGAAAGGCAGTTGTAGAGGGGGTATAAAGGAAGGACTATTGAGTGGGTAGAAAGGAAGGAGTGTAGAGTGGGTGGAAATGGAAGTGTAGATGGTGTTGGCAGGAAGGAGTGTAGAGGGAATAGAAAGGAAGGATTGTAGAGGTGGTGGAAACGGAAGTTTAGAGGAGGTCAAAAGGAAGGACTGTAGAAGGGGTGGAATGGAAGGAGTGTAGATGGGTTGGAAAGGAGGGATAGTTGAAAGGGTAGAAAGGATGCAGTGTAGAGGGGGTGGAAAGGGAAGTGTAGAGGGTGTTTGATGGAAGGAGTGTAGAGCGAGCAGAAAGGAAGGAGTGTAGAGGGGGTGGAAAAGGAAGTGAAGAGGGTGTTGACAGGAGGGAGTGTAGGAGTAGAAAGGAAGGAGTGTAGAGGTGGTGGAAAGGGAAGTGTAGAGGAGGTCAAAAGGAAGGACTGTAGAAGGTGTAGAAGGAAGGAGTGTAGATGGGCTGGAAAGGAAGGATAGTGGAGAGGGTAGAAAGGAAGGAGTGTAGTCTGGGTTGAGAGGGAAGTGTTTCGGAGGTGGAAAGGGAGTTGTATAGGGGGCAGTAAGGAAGGACTGTTGAACGGGTAGAAAGGAAGGAGTGTAGAGGTGGTGGAAATGGAAGTGTAGAGAGTGTTGGTAGAAAGGAGTGAAGAGGGAATTGAAAGGAAGGAGTGTAGAGGTGGTGGAAAGGGAATTGTAGATGAGGTCAAAAGGAAGGACTGTAGAAGGTGTGGAAGGAAGGAGTGTAGATGGGTTGGAAAGGAAGGATAGTGGAGAGGGTAGAAAGGAAGGAGTGTAGTGTGGGTTGAAAGGGAAGTGTTGAGAGTCTGGGTTGAAAGGGAAGGAGTGTAGATGCGGTGAAAAAGAATAGTGGAGAGGGTAGAAAGGAAGCAGTGTCACGGATCAGCCCAACCTTTCGTTGCTGCGGAAGTATAGGCGGAAGTGCGAGCGATTTAGTATGGCTCAGTGGCCGGTGAAAGTGGTGTTAGTTCCGATGGTTGGGAGTTCGAATCCCAGTTTCTTTAGATCATGTTTTCTGACATGTTCTTGGTTTGGTAAAAGCGTGTGTATGCACACTCGTTTTACCTGTGTAAGAGTTGTGCAGCACGTGCACACACCGCTCTGTAGGAGCGAGAGGGCTCTTGTCACATTGGCATGACTGCAACTGCAGTGCAGTGCGTGCAATGTGTGTTTTGGCCGGTTAGCGTGCCAAGTGCAGAACTCGCGCTCACCTGCCGTTTACCTGGCTGCAGCTGACTGTGATTAGGCGTGACTTGACTCTGAGACGTCAGAGAGGGCGGACCGTGTGGCAAAGGCCCGGAAGGCTGATGGAGAGGAATTCTTGGCCAGCCAGAACCTCTGCCTGATTTTTAGCAAGCCGGTGAGCAGAGGCTGCAGTGCCCGGCTGAAGGTCCCACCCAAGTCACCACCTTCGCCCATCACAAGCTGTCGTGAGGTAACCTTTTATCAGGCGGTAGCTGTTTCGAGTGTCTTTAGTTGTCTTTTCCACTTTTGGGAGGTCTGTGGGTTGGACAGTGGCTGGGGTCACTTTATGAAACTGTTACGATTACCTGATGTTACAGACTGTTGTGTAACGGTCCAGTGCTATAATTATCATTCCGTGTGTTACGGGTTTGAGTTTATATTAATACACTTGTGAGGAAGTGTGAGGGAATAGTATAATCTCCGTAATTTGTTCGACAGAGTGTACGTTGGATATGTAAAGCTTACAAGCTGATGTTAGTATCGGGAATGTGAGGGAGACGTTGGGGGAAATACTGTGTTTCGATAGGTCCTTAAACCTGCCTAAGTGGCCGCTGTTAGCAGCGTGTCAGAAGATAGTGTATTCCGTGTAAGCTATTGTGGCGATAATAGGTTACTGAGTTCTCTCCCTGTATGGACCGAGCACTGGAAGAGTTTGTGTGTTGAGTTGTTCCCTTTAATTGCTCCGTTTGTGATCCGAATGGCTTTGGCAGCCATGCGCTGACGCTATCATAATTTTTCCTTTTTGAATGTTCTGTTCCAACATGTCTGCTTGTGCAAGGGAGGTTACCTTGATTGGGCCTTCGATTCTGGCAGCGTAGCGCTGTGGGAGCGTGCTTCAGGATGCGCGGCACAAGGTTTGGGGTTCGAGTCTTGGGTTGACCTGTGCCACCGTATAAGTAGGGCGACGGCCGGTACCCTGGCAGGTTCCGGACCCCTCACTTCCAGGCATGCATGTTGTCGTGCGATTGGTGTATGACAGTGGTTGTTCATTATTTTGCCTTAGAATGCTTGTTGGATGAATGAGAGCACAACCTGTGGCTTCTTAGGTCGCCCAACGCGCATAGGGTTATGCGGTTATGGACTGGTACTGACAGGGGGTTATCCCCGTCCCCAGTTTGTTTGCTTGTTTGTCAAGTAGCGGCAAATCGACTGCTCTGTTGTCCCAGCTCCGAGGTCGCCCCTCGGGGTCTTCCACCTGAGGAGCCGAGCGCTGACACGAAACCCTGGGGTCGCACCCTGGGGATCCAGACCGTCCCTCGGCGTCGACCTTCGACCGCAGCCTGCCCTGCTTGCCGCGACCTCCCGGACTCATCTGGTGGGGTGCTCTGTGGGTGAGCTGGACGTCGAGGGAGAGAGCGTAGTTAGCGTTCGACTCTCAGCCTGGAGCAGGGATTTTTCAGTCCGTCAACGAGTGACAGATGAGTTAAATGAACGTTGCCGCTTGTGCAGTGAATGTGCGAGTGTGTATGTGTTTGGTTCGTTTTCCTTTCGTTTCTTGATTTTGTCCCGGTGGGGGTTACAGGTGGGTTAAGGAGGGGTGGTTTGGAGTTAGGTGGGGGCGAGGGTTTGGGTTTGGGGATAGCTTAGGAAGTAGGTCCTGTACCCATATGTGTGTGATTGTGTGAATAAAAGTTGTAAAATCGTACACGGATTTCTGCGTCCTTCTTGGGATTGTGTGTTGCGCGGTGTCGACCCTAAAAGTCCACGTCTCCTGACTTTTGGGCTTGCCCAGATTTCTGGAGTGTGTGACAAGCAGTATAGAGGGGATGGAAAGGGAAGTGTACAGGGTGTTGGCAGGAAGGAGTGTAGAGGGAGTAGAAAGGAAGGAGTGTAGAGGTGGTGGAAAGGGAAGTGTAGAGGTCAAAAGGAAGGACTCTAGAATGGCTGGACAGGAAGGAGTCTAGATGGGGTGGAAAGGAAGGATAGCGGAGGGGGTAGAAAGGAAGCTGTGTAGACGGGGTGGAAAGGGAAGTGTAGAGGGTGTTGGCAGGAAGGAGTGTAGAGGCAGTAGGAAGGAAGGAGTGTAGAGGAAGTAGAAAGGGAGTTGTAGAGGGGGTATAAAGGAAGGACTGCTGAGCGGGTAGAAAGGAAGGAGTGTAGAGGGGGTGGAAATGGAAGTGTAGAGAGTGTTGGCAGAAAGGAGTGTTCAGGGAATTGAAAGGAAGGAGTGTAGAGGTGGTAGAAAGGGAAGTGTAGAGGAGGTCAAAAGGAAGGACTGTAGAAGGGGTGGAGAGGAAGGAGTGTAGATGGGGTGGAAAAGGATAGTGGAGACGGTAGAAAGCAAGCAGTATAGAGGGGATGGAAAGGGAAGTGTAGAGGGGTTATCAAGGAAGGACTTTTGAGCGGTTAGAAAGGAAGGAGTGTAGAGGAGATGGAAATGGAAGTGTAGAGGGAGTTGGCAGAAAAGAGTGTACAGGGAATTGAAAGGAAGGAGTGTAGAAGTCGTGGAAACGCACGTGTAGAGGACGTCAAAAGGAAGGACTGTACCAGGGGTGGAATGGAAGGAGTGTATATGGGGTGGAAAGGAAGGATAGAGGGTGATGGCAGGAAGGAGTGTAGAGGGAGTAGAAAGGAAGGAGTGTAGAGGTGGTGGAAAGGGAAGTGTAGAGAAGGTCAAAAGGAAGGACTGTAGAAGGGGTGGAAAGGAAGGAGTGTAGATGGGGTGGAAAGGAAGGATAGTGGGAGGGTAGAAAGGAAGCAGTGTAGATGGGGTGGAAAAGGAAGTGTAGAGGGTGTTGGCAGGAAGAAGTGTAGAGGGAATAGAAAGGAAGGAGTGTAGAGGAGGTGGAAAGGCAGTTGTAGAGGGGGTATAAAGGAAGGACTATTGAGTGGGTAGAAAGGAAGGAGTGTAGAGTGGGTGGAAATGGAAGTGTAGATGGTGTTGGCAGGAAGGAGTGTAGAGGGAATAGAAAGGAAGGATTGTAGAGGTGGTGGAAACGGAAGTTTAGAGGAGGTCAAAAGGAAGGACTGTAGAAGGGGTGGAATGGAAGGAGTGTAGATGGGTTGGAAAGGAGGGATAGTTGAAAGGGTAGAAAGGATGCAGTGTAGAGGGGGTGGAAAGGGAAGTGTAGAGGGTGTTTGATGGAAGGAGTGTAGAGCGAGCAGAAAGGGAGTGTAGTTCAGGTGGAAAGGGAGTTGTTGAGCGGGTAGAAAGGAAGGAGTGTAGAGGGGGTGGAAATGGAAGTGTAGAGAGTGAAGAGGGAATTGAAAGGAAGGAGTGCAGTGGTTGTAGAAAAGGAAGTGTAGAGGAGGTGAAAAGGAAGGACTGTAGAAGGGGTGGAATGGAAGGAGTGTAGATGGGGTGGAAACGAAGGATAGTGGAGAGGGTAGAAAGGAAGCAGTGTAGACGGGGTGGAATGGGAATTGAAGAGAGTGTTGACAGGAAGGAGTGTAGAGGGAGTAGAAAGGAAAGAGTGTAGAGGAGGTGGAAAGGCAGTTGCTGAGTGGCTAAAACGGTGTAGAGGTGGTGGAAATGGAAGTGTAGAGGGTCTTGGGAGGAAGGAGTGTAGGAGTAGAAATGAAGGAATGTAGAGGGGATGGAAAGGGAAGTGTAGAGGCTGTTCACAGGAAGGAGTGTAGAGGGAGTAGAAAGGAAGTAGTGTAGAGGTGGTGGAAAGGGAAGTGTAGAGGAGGTCAAAAGGAAGGACTGTAGAAGGTGTAGAAGGAAGGAGTGTAGATGGGCTGGAAAGGAAGGATAGTGGAGAGGGTAGAAAGGAAGGAGTGTAGTCTGGGTTGAGAGGGAAGTGTTTCGGAGGTGGAAAGGGAGTTGTATAGGGGGCAGTAAGGAAGGACTGTTGAACGGGTAGAAAGGAAGGAGTGTAGAGGTGGTGGAAATGGAAGTGTAGAGAGTGTTGGTAGAAAGGAGTGAAGAGGGAATTGAAAGGAAGGAGTGTAGAGGTGGTGGAAAGGGAATTGTAGATGAGGTCAAAAGGAAGGACTGTAGAAGGTGTGGAAGGAAGGAGTGTAGATGGGTTGGAAAGGAAGGATAGTGGAGAGGGTAGAAAGGAAGGAGTGTAGTCTGGGTTGAAAGGGAAGTGTTGAGAGTCTGGGTTGAAAGGGAAGGAGTGTAGATGCGGTGAAAAAGAATAGTGGAGAGGGTAGAAAGGAAGCAGTGTCACGGATCAGCCCAACCTTTCGTTGCTGCGGAAGTATAGGCGGAAGTGCGAGCGATTTAGTATGGCTCAGTGGCCGGTGAAAGTGGTGTTAGTTCCGATGGTTGGGAGTTCGAATCCCAGTTTCTTTAGATCATGTTTTCTGACATGTTCTTGGTTTGGTAAAAGCGTGTGTATGCACACTCGTTTTACCTGTGTAAGAGTTGTGCAGCACGTGCACACACCGCTCTGTAGGAGCGAGAGGGCTCTTGTCACATTGGCATGACTGCAACTGCAGTGCAGTGCGTGCAATGTGTGTTTTGGCCGGTTAGCGTGCCAAGTGCAGAACTCGCGCTCACCTGCCGTTTACCTGGCTGCAGCTGACTGTGATTAGGCGTGACTTGACTCTGAGACGTCAGAGAGGGCGGACCGTGTGGCAAAGGCCCGGAAGGCTGATGGAGAGGAATTCTTGGCCAGCCAGAACCTCTGCCTGATTTTTAGCAAGCCGGTGAGCAGAGGCTGCAGTGCCCGGCTGAAGGTCCCACCCAAGTCACCACCTTCGCCCATCACAAGCTGTCGTGAGGTAACCTTTTATCAGGCGGTAGCTGTTTCGAGTGTCTTTAGTTGTCTTTTCCACTTTTGGGAGGTCTGTGGGTTGGACAGTGGCTGGGGTCACTTTATGAAACTGTTACGATTACCTGATGTTACAGACTGTTGTGTAACGGTCCAGTGCTATAATTATCATTCCGTGTGTTACGGGTTTGAGTTTATATTAATACACTTGTGAGGAAGTGTGAGGGAATAGTATAATCTCCGTAATTTGTTCGACAGAGTGTACGTTGGATATGTAAAGCTTACAAGCTGATGTTAGTATCGGGAATGTGAGGGAGACGTTGGGGGAAATACTGTGTTTCGATAGGTCCTTAAACCTGCCTAAGTGGCCGCTGTTAGCAGCGTGTCAGAAGATAGTGTATTCCGTGTAAGCTATTGTGGCGATAATAGGTTACTGAGTTCTCTCCCTGTATGGACCGAGCACTGGAAGAGTTTGTGTGTTGAGTTGTTCCCTTTAATTGCTCCGTTTGTGATCCGAATGGCTTTGGCAGCCATGCGCTGACGCTATCATAATTTTTCCTTTTTGAATGTTCTGTTCCAACATGTCTGCTTGTGCAAGGGAGGTTACCTTGATTGGGCCTTCGATTCTGGCAGCGTAGCGCTGTGGGAGCGTGCTTCAGGATGCGCGGCACAAGGTTTGGGGTTCGAGTCTTGGGTTGACCTGTGCCACCGTATAAGTAGGGCGACGGCCGGTACCCTGGCAGGTTCCGGACCCCTCACTTCCAGGCATGCATGTTGTCGTGCGATTGGTGTATGACAGTGGTTGTTCATTATTTTGCCTTAGAATGCTTGTTGGATGAATGAGAGCACAACCTGTGGCTTCTTAGGTCGCCCAACGCGCATAGGGTTATGCGGTTATGGACTGGTACTGACAGGGGGTTATCCCCGTCCCCCAGTTTGTTTGCTTGTTTGTCAAGTAGCGGCAAATCGACTGCTCTGTTGTCCCAGCTCCGAGGTCGCCCCTCGGGGTCTTCCACCTGAGGAGCCGAGCGCTGACACGAAACCCTGGGGTCGCACCCTGGGGATCCAGACCGTCCCTCGGCGTCGACCTTCGACCGCAGCCTGCCCTGCTTGCCGCGACCTCCCGGACTCATCTGGTGGGGTGCTCTGTGGGTGAGCTGGACGTCGAGGGAGAGAGCGTAGTTAGCGTTCGACTCTCAGCCTGGAGCAGGGATTTTTCAGTCCGTCAACGAGTGACAGATGAGTTAAATGAACGTTGCCGCTTGTGCAGTGAATGTGCGAGTGTGTATGTGTTTGGTTCGTTTTCCTTTCGTTTCTTGATTTTGTCCCGGTGGGGGTTACAGGTGGGTTAAGGAGGGGTGGTTTGGAGTTAGGTGGGGGCGAGGGTTTGGGTTTGGGGGATAGCTTAGGAAGTAGGTCCTGTACCCATATGTGTGTGATTGTGTGAATAAAAGTTGTAAAATCGTACACGGATTTCTGCGTCCTTCTTGGGATTGTGTGTTGCGCGGTGTCGACCCTAAAAGTCCACGTCTCCTGACTTTTGGGCTTGCCCAGATTTCTGGAGTGTGTGACAAGCAGTATAGAGGGGATGGAAAGGGAAGTGTACAGGGTGTTGGCAGGAAGGAGTGTAGAGGGAGTAGAAAGGAAGGAGTGTAGAGGTGGTGGAAAGGGAAGTGTAGAGGTCAAAAGGAAGGGACTCTAGAATGGCTGGACAGGAAGGAGTCTAGATGGGGTGGAAAGGAAGGATAGCGGAGGGGGTAGAAAGGAAGCTGTGTAGACGGGGTGGAAAGGGAAGTGTAGAGGGTGTTGACAGGAAGGAGTGTAGAGGCAGTAGGAAGGAAGGAGTGTAGAGGAAGTAGAAAGGGAGTTGTAGAGGGGGTATAAAGGAAGGACTGCTGAGCGGGTAGAAAGGAAGGAGTGTAGAGGGGGTGGAAATGGAAGTGTAGAGAGTGTTGGCAGAAAGGAGTGTTCAGGGAATTGAAAGGAAGGAGTGTAGAGGTGGTAGAAAGGGAAGTGTAGAGGAGGTCAAAAGGAAGGACTGTAGAAGGGGTGGAGAGGAAGGAGTGTAGATGGGGTGGAAAAGGATAGTGGAGACGGTAGAAAGCAAGCAGTATAGAGGGGATGGAAAGGGAAGTGTAGAGGGGTTATCAAGGAAGGACTTTTGAGCGGTTAGAAAGGAAGGAGTGTAGAGGAGATGGAAATGGAAGTGTAGAGGGAGTTGGCAGAAAAGAGTGTACAGGGAATTGAAAGGAAGGAGTGTAGAAGTCGTGGAAACGCACGTGTAGAGGACGTCAAAAGGAAGGACTGTACCAGGGGTGGAATGGAAGGAGTGTATATGGGGTGGAAAGGAAGGATAGAGGGTGATGGCAGGAAGGAGTGTAGAGGGAGTAGAAAGGAAGGAGTGTAGAGGTGGTGGAAAGGGAAGTGTAGAGAAGGTCAAAAGGAAGGACTGTAGAAGGGGTGGAAAGGAAGGAGTGTAGATGGGGTGGAAAGGAAGGATAGTGGGAGGGTAGAAAGGAAGCAGTGTAGATGGGGTGGAAAAGGAAGTGTAGAGGGTGTTGGCAGGAAGAAGTGTAGAGGGAATAGAAAGGAAGGAGTGTAGAGGAGGTGGAAAGGCAGTTGTAGAGGGGGTATAAAGGAAGGACTATTGAGTGGGTAGAAAGGAAGGAGTGTAGAGTGGGTGGAAATGGAAGTGTAGATGGTGTTGGCAGGAAGGAGTGTAGAGGGAATAGAAAGGAAGGATTGTAGAGGTGGTGGAAACGGAAGTTTAGAGGAGGTCAAAAGGAAGGACTGTAGAAGGGGTGGAATGGAAGGAGTGTAGATGGGTTGGAAAGGAGGGATAGTTGAAAGGGTAGAAAGGATGCAGTGTAGAGGGGGTGGAAAGGGAAGTGTAGAGGGTGTTTGATGGAAGGAGTGTAGAGCGAGCAGAAAGGGAGTGTAGTTCAGGTGGAAAGGGAGTTGTTGAGCGGGTAGAAAGGAAGGAGTGTAGAGGGGGTGGAAATGGAAGTGTAGAGAGTGAAGAGGGAATTGAAAGGAAGGAGTGCAGTGGTTGTAGAAAAGGAAGTGTAGAGGAGGTGAAAAGGAAGGACTGTAGAAGGGGTGGAATGGAAGGAGTGTAGATGGGGGTGGAAACGAAGGATAGTGGAGAGGGTAGAAAGGAAGCAGTGTAGACGGGGTGGAATGGGAATTGAAGAGAGTGTTGACAGGAAGGAGTGTAGAGGGAGTAGAAAGGAAAGAGTGTAGAGGAGGTGGAAAGGCAGTTGCTGAGTGGCTAAAACGGTGTAGAGGTGGTGGAAATGGAAGTGTAGAGGGTCTTGGGAGGAAGGAGTGTAGGAGTAGAAATGAAGGAATGTAGAGGGGATGGAAAGGGAAGTGTAGAGGCTGTTCACAGGAAGGAGTGTAGAGGGAGTAGAAAGGAAGTAGTGTAGAGGTGGTGGAAAGGGAAGTGTAGAGGAGGTCAAAAGGAAGGACTGTAGAAGGTGTAGAAGGAAGGAGTGTAGATGGGCTGGAAAGGAAGGATAGTGGAGAGGGTAGAAAGGAAGGAGTGTAGTCTGGGTTGAGAGGGAAGTGTTTCGGAGGTGGAAAGGGAGTTGTATAGGGGGCAGTAAGGAAGGACTGTTGAACGGGTAGAAAGGAAGGAGTGTAGAGGTGGTGGAAATGGAAGTGTAGAGAGTGTTGGTAGAAAGGAGTGAAGAGGGAATTGAAAGGAAGGAGTGTAGAGGTGGTGGAAAGGGAATTGTAGATGAGGTCAAAAGGAAGGACTGTAGAAGGTGTGGAAGGAAGGAGTGTAGATGGGTTGGAAAGGAAGGATAGTGGAGAGGGTAGAAAGGAAGGAGTGTAGTCTGGGTTGAAAGGGAAGTGTTGAGAGTCTGGGTTGAAAGGGAAGGAGTGTAGATGCGGTGAAAAAGAATAGTGGAGAGGGTAGAAAGGAAGCAGTGTCACGGATCAGCCCAACCTTTCGTTGCTGCGGAAGTATAGGCGGAAGTGCGAGCGATTTAGTATGGCTCAGTGGCCGGTGAAAGTGGTGTTAGTTCCGATGGTTGGGAGTTCGAATCCCAGTTTCTTTAGATCATGTTTTCTGACATGTTCTTGGTTTGGTAAAAGCGTGTGTATGCACACTCGTTTTACCTGTGTAAGAGTTGTGCAGCACGTGCACACACCGCTCTGTAGGAGCGAGAGGGGCTCTTGTCACATTGGCATGACTGCAACTGCAGTGCAGTGCGTGCAATGTGTGTTTTGGCCGGTTAGCGTGCCAAGTGCAGAACTCGCGCTCACCTGCCGTTTACCTGGCTGCAGCTGACTGTGATTAGGCGTGACTTGACTCTGAGACGTCAGAGAGGGCGGACCGTGTGGCAAAGGCCCGGAAGGCTGATGGAGAGGAATTCTTGGCCAGCCAGAACCTCTGCCTGATTTTTAGCAAGCCGGTGAGCAGAGGCTGCAGTGCCCGGCTGAAGGTCCCACCCAAGTCACCACCTTCGCCCATCACAAGCTGTCGTGAGGTAACCTTTTATCAGGCGGTAGCTGTTTTCGAGTGTCTTTAGTTGTCTTTTCCACTTTTGGGAGGTCTGTGGGTTGGACAGTGGCTGGGGTCACTTTATGAAACTGTTACGATTACCTGATGTTACAGACTGTTGTGTAACGGTCCAGTGCTATAATTATCATTCCGTGTGTTACGGGTTTGAGTTTATATTAATACACTTGTGAGGAAGTGTGAGGGAATAGTATAATCTCCGTAATTTGTTCGACAGAGTGTACGTTGGATATGTAAAGCTTACAAGCTGATGTTAGTATCGGGAATGTGAGGGAGACGTTGGGGGAAATACTGTGTTTCGATAGGTCCTTAAACCTGCCTAAGTGGCCGCTGTTAGCAGGCGTGTCAGAAGATAGTGTATTCCGTGTAAGCTATTGTGGCGATAATAGGTTACTGAGTTCTCTCCCTGTATGGACCGAGCACTGGAAGAGTTTGTGTGTTGAGTTGTTCCCTTTAATTGCTCCGTTTGTGATCCGAATGGCTTTGGCAGCCATGCGCTGACGCTATCATAATTTTTCCTTTTTGAATGTTCTGTTCCAACATGTCTGCTTGTGCAAGGGAGGTTACCTTGATTGGGCCTTCGATTCTGGCAGCGTAGCGCTGTGGGAGCGTGCTTCAGGATGCGCGGCACAAGGTTTGGGGTTCGAGTCTTGGGTTGACCTGTGCCACCGTATAAGTAGGGCGACGGCCGGTACCCTGGCAGGTTCCGGACCCCTCACTTCCAGGCATGCATGTTGTCGTGCGATTGGTGTATGACAGTGGTTGTTCATTATTTTGCCTTAGAATGCTTGTTGGATGAATGAGAGCACAACCTGTGGCTTCTTAGGTCGCCCAACGCGCATAGGGTTATGCGGTTATGGACTGGTACTGACAGGGGGTTATCCCCGTCCCCCAGTTTGTTTGCTTGTTTGTCAAGTAGCGGCAAATCGACTGCTCTGTTGTCCCAGCTCCGAGGTCGCCCCTCGGGGTCTTCCACCTGAGGAGCCGAGCGCTGACACGAAACCCTGGGGTCGCACCCTGGGGATCCAGACCCGTCCCTCGGCGTCGACCTTCGACCGCAGCCTGCCCTGCTTGCCGCGACCTCCCGGACTCATCTGTGGGGTGCTCTGTGGGTGAGCTGGACGTCGAGGGAGAGAGCGTAGTTAGCGTTCGACTCTCAGCCTGGAGCAGGGATTTTTCAGTCCGTCAACGAGTGACAGATGAGTTAAATGAACGTTGCCGCTTGTGCAGTGAATGTGCGAGTGTGTATGTGTTTGGTTCGTTTTCCTTTCGTTTCTTGATTTTGTCCCGGTGGGGGTTACAGGTGGGTTAAGGAGGGGTGGTTTGGAGTTAGGTGGGGGCGAGGGTTTGGGTTTGGGGATAGCTTAGGAAGTAGGTCCTGTACCCATATGTGTGTGATTGTGTGAATAAAAGTTGTAAAATCGTACACCGGATTTCTGCGTCCTTCTTGGGATTGTGTGTTGCGCGGTGTCGACCCTAAAGTCCACGTCTCCTGACTTTTGGGCTTGCCCAGATTTCTGGAGTGTGTGACAAGCAGTATAGAGGGGATGGAAAGGGAAGTGTACAGGGTGTTGGCAGGAAGGAGTGTAGAGGGAGTAGAAAGGAAGGAGTGTAGAGGTGGTGGAAAGGGAAGTGTAGAGGTCAAAAGGAAGGACTCTAGAATGGCTGGACAGGAAGGAGTCTAGATGGGTTGGAAAGGAAGGATAGCGGAGGGGGTAGAAAGGAAGCTGTGTAGACGGGGTGGAAAGGGAAGTGTAGAGGGTGTTGACAGGAAGGAGTGTAGAGGCAGTAGGAAGGAAGGAGTGTAGAGGAAGTAGAAAGGGAGTTGTAGAGGGGGTATAAAGGAAGGACTGCTGAGCGGGTAGAAAGGAAGGAGTGTAGAGGGGGTGGAAATGGAAGTGTAGAGAGTGTTGGCAGAAAGGAGTGTTCAGGGGAATTGAAAGGAAGGAGTGTAGAGTTGGTAGAAAGGGAAGTGTAGAGGAGGTCAAAAGGAAGGACTGTAGAAGGGGTGGAGAGGAGGAGTGTAGATGGGGTGGAAAAGGATAGTGGAGACGGTAGAAAGCAAGCAGTATAGAGGGGATGGAAAGGGAAGTGTAGAGGGGTTATCAAGGAAGGACTTTTGAGCGGTTAGAAAGGAAGGAGTGTAGAGGAGATGGAAATGGAAGTGTAGAGGGAGTTGGCAGAAAAGAGTGTACAGGGAATTGAAAGGAAGGAGTGTAGAAGTCGTGGAAACGCACGTGTAGAGGACGTCAAAAGGAAGGACTGTACCAGGGGTGGAATGGAAGGAGTGTATATGGGGTGGAAAGGAAGGATAGAGGGTGATGGCAGGAAGGAGTGTAGAGGGAGTAGAAAGGAAGGAGTGTAGAGGTGGTGGAAAGGGAAGTGTAGAGAAGGTCAAAAGGAAGGACTGTAGAAGGGGTGGAAAGGAAGGAGTGTAGATGGGGTGGAAAGGAAGGATAGTGGGAGGGTAGAAAGGAAGCAGTGTAGATGGGGTGGAAAAGGAAGTGTAGAGGGTGTTGGCAGGAAGAAGTGTAGAGGGAATAGAAAGGAAGGAGTGTAGAGGAGGTGGAAAGGCAGTTGTAGAGGGGGTATAAAGGAAGGACTATTGAGTGGGTAGAAAGGAAGGAGTGTAGAGTGGGTGGAAAATGGAAGTGTAGATGGTGTTGGCAGGAAGGAGTGTAGAGGGAATAGAAAGGAAGGATTGTAGAGGTGGTGGAAACGGAAGTTTAGAGGAGGTCAAAAGGAAGGACTGTAGAAGGGGTGGAATGGAAGGAGTGTAGATGGGTTGGAAAGGAGGGATAGTTGAAAGGGTAGAAAGGATGCAGTGTAGAGGGGGTGGAAAGGGAAGTGTAGAGGGGTGTTTGATGGAAGGAGTGTAGAGCGAGCAGAAAGGGAGTGTAGTTCAGGTGGAAAGGGAGTTGTTGAGCGGGTAGAAAGGAAGGAGTGTAGAGGGGGTGGAAATGGAAGTGTAGAGAGTGAAGAGGGAATTGAAAGGAAGGAGTGCAGTGGTTGTAGAAAAGGAAGTGTAGAGGAGGTGAAAGGAAGGACTGTAGAAGGGGTGGAATGGAAGGAGTGTAGATGGGGTGGAAACGAAGGATAGTGGAGAGGGTAGAAAGGAAGCAGTGTAGACGGGGTGGAATGGGAATTGAAGAGAGTGTTGACAGGAAGGAGTGTAGAGGGAGTAGAAAGGAAAGAGTGTAGAGGAGGTGGAAAGGCAGTTGCTGAGTGGCTAAAACGGTGTAGAGGTGGTGGAAATGGAAGTGTAGAGGGTCTTGGGAGGAAGGAGTGTAGGAGTAGAAATGAAGGAATGTAGAGGGGATGGAAAGGGAAGTGGTAGAGGCTGTTCACAGGAAGGAGTGTAGAGGGAGTAGAAAGGAAGTAGTGTAGAGGTGGTGGAAAGGGAAGTGTAGAGGAGGTCAAAGGAAGGACTGTAGAAGGTGTAGAAGGAAGGAGTGTAGATGGGCTGGAAAGGAAGGATAGTGGAGAGGGTAGAAAGGAAGGAGTGTAGTCTGGGTTGAGAGGGAAGTGTTTCGGAGGTGGAAAGGGAGTTGTATAGGGGGCAGTAAGGAAGGACTGTTGAACGGGTAGAAAGGAAGGAGTGTAGAGGTGGTGGAAATGGAAGTGTAGAGAGTGTTGGTAGAAAGGAGTGAAGAGGGAATTGAAAGGAAGGAGTGTAGAGGTGGTGGAAAGGGAATTGTAGATGAGGTCAAAAGGAAGGACTGTAGAAGGTGTGGAAGGAAGGAGTGTAGATGGGTTGGAAAGGAAGGATAGTGGAGAGGGTAGAAAGGAAGGAGTGTAGTCTGGGTTGAAAGGGAAGTGTTGAGAGTCTGGGTTGAAAGGGAAGGAGTGTAGATGCGGTGAAAAAGAATAGTGGAGAGGGTAGAAAGGAAGCAGTGTCACGGATCAGCCCAACCTTTCGTTGCTGCGGAAGTATAGGCGGAAGCTGCGAGCGATTTAGTATGGCTCAGTGGCCGGTGAAAGTGGTGTTAGTTCCGATGGTTGGGAGTTCGAATCCCAGTTTCTTTAGATCATGTTTTCTGACATGTTCTTGGTTTGGTAAAAGCGTGTGTATGCACACTCGTTTTACCTGTGTAAGAGTTGTGCAGCACGTGCACACACCGCTCTGTAGGAGCGAGAGGGCTCTTGTCACATTGGCATGACTGCAACTGCAGTGCAGTGCGTGCAATGTGTGTTTTGGCCGGTTAGCGTGCCAAGTGCAGAACTCGCGCTCACCTGCCGTTTACCTGGCTGCAGCTGACTGTGATTAGGCGTGACTTGACTCTGAGACGTCAGAGAGGGCGGACCGTGTGGCAAAGGCCCGGAAGGCTGATGGAGAGGAATTCTTGGCCAGCCAGAACCTCTGCCTGATTTTTAGCAAGCCGGTGAGCAGAGGCTGCAGTGCCCGGCTGAAGGTCCCACCCAAGTCACCACCTTCGCCCATCACAAGCTGTCGTGAGGTAACCTTTTATCAGGCGGTAGCTGTTTCGAGTGTCTTTAGTTGTCTTTCCACTTTTGGGAGGTCTGTGGGTTGGACAGTGGCTGGGGTCACTTTATGAAACTGTTACGATTACCTGATGTTACAGACTGTTGTGTAACGGTCCAGTGCTATAATTATCATTCCGTGTGTTACGGGTTTGAGTTTATATTAATACACTTGTGAGGAAGTGTGAGGGAATAGTATAATCTCCGTAATTTGTTCGACAGAGTGTACGTTGGATATGTAAAGCTTACAAGCTGATGTTAGTATCGGGAATGTGAGGGAGACGTTGGGGGAAATACTGTGTTTCGATAGGTCCTTAAACCTGCCTAAGTGGCCGCTGTTAGCAGCGTGTCAGAAGATAGTGTATTCCGTGTAAGCTATTGTGGCGATAATAGGTTACTGAGTTCTCTCCCTGTATGGACCGAGCACTGGAAGAGTTTGTGTGTTGAGTTGTTCCCCTTTAATTGCTCCGTTTGTGATCCGAATGGCTTTGGCAGCCATGCGCTGACGCTATCATAATTTTTCCTTTTTGAATGTTCTGTTCCAACATGTCTGCTTGTGCAAGGGAGGTTACCTTGATTGGGCCTTCGATTCTGGCAGCGTAGCGCTGTGGGAGCGTGCTTCAGGATGCGCGGCACAAGGTTTGGGGTTCGAGTCTTGGGTTGACCTGTGCCACCGTATAAGTAGGGCGACGGCCGGTACCCTGGCAGGTTCCGGACCCCTCACTTCCAGGCATGCATGTTGTCGTGCGATTGGTGTATGACAGTGGTTGTTCATTATTTTGCCTTAGAATGCTTGTTGGATGAATGAGAGCACAACCTGTGGCTTCTTAGGTCGCCCAACGCGCATAGGGTTATGCGGTTATGGACTGGTACTGACAGGGGTTATCCCCGTCCCCAGTTTGTTTGCTTGTTTGTCAAGTAGCGGCAAATCGACTGCTCTGTTGTCCCAGCTCCGAGGTCGCCCCTCGGGGTCTTCCACCTGAGGAGCCGAGCGCTGACACGAAACCCTGGGGGTCGCACCCTGGGGATCCAGACAGTCCCTCGGCCGTCGACCTTCGACCGCAGCCTGCCCTGCTTGCCGCGACCTCCCGGACTCATCTGGTGGGGTGCTCTGTGGGTGAGCTGGCGTAGTTAGCGTTCGACTCTCAGCCTGGAGCAGGGATTTTTCAGTCCGTCAACGAGTGACAGATGAGTTAAATGAACGTTGCCGCTTGTGCAGTGAATGTGCGAGTGTGTATGTGTTTGGTTCGTTTTCCTTTCGTTTCTTGATTTTGTCCCGGTGGGGGTTACAGGTGGGTTAAGGAGGGGTGGTTTGGAGTTAGGTGGGGGCGAGGGTTTGGGTTTGGGGATAGCTTAGGAAGTAGGTCCTGTACCCATATGTGTGTGATTGTGTGAATAAAAGTTGTAAAATCGTACACGGATTTCTGCGTCCTTCTTGGGATTGTGTGTTGCGCGGTGTCGACCTAAAAGTCCACGTCTCCTGACTTTTGGGCTTGCCCAGATTTCTGGAGTGTGTGACAAGCAGTATAGAGGGGATGGAAAGGAAGTGTACAGGGTGTTGGCAGGAAGGAGTGTAGAGGGAGTAGAAAAGGAAGGAGTGTAGAGGTGGTGGAAAGGGAAGTGTAGAGGTCAAAAGGAAGGACTCTAGAACTGGCTGGACAGGAAGGAGTCTAGATGGGGTGGAAAGGAAGGATAGCGGAGGGGGTAGAAAAGGAAGCTGTGTAGACGGGGTGGAAAGGGAAGTGTAGAGGGTGTTGACAGGAAGGAGTGTAGAGGCAGTAGGAAGGAAGGAGTGTAGAGGAAGTAGAAAGGGAGTTGTAGAGGGGGGTATAAAGGAAGGACTGCTGAGGCGGGTAGAAAGGAAGGAGTGTAGAGGGGGTGGAAATGGGAAGTGTAGAGAGTGTTGGCAGAAAGGAGTGTTCAGGGAATTGAAAGGAAGGAGTGTAGAGGTGGTAGAAAGGGAAGTGTAGAGGAGGTCAAAAGGAAGGACTGTAGAAGGGGTGGAGAGGAAGGAGTGTAGATGGGGTGGAAAAGGATAGTGGAGACGGTAGAAAGCAAGCAGTATAGAGGGGATGGAAAGGGAAGTGTAGAGGGGTTATCAAGGAAGGACTTTTGAGCGGTTAGAAAGGAAGGAGTGTAGAGGAGATGGAAAATGGAAGCTGTAGAGGGAGTTGGCAGAAAGAGTGTACAGGGAATTGAAAGGGAAGGAGTGTAGAAGTCGTGGAAACGCACGTGTAGAGGACGTCAAAAGGAAGGGACTGTACCAGGGGTGGAATGGAAGGAGTGTATATGGGGTGGAAAGAAGGATAGAGGGTGATGGCAGGAAGGAGTGTAGAGGGAGGGTAGAAAGGAAGGAGTGTAGAGGTGGTGGAAAGGGAAGTGTAGAGAAGGTCAAAAGGAAGGGACTGTAGAAGGGGGTGGAAAGGAAGGAGTGTAGATGGGGTGGAAAGGAAGGATAGTGGGAGGGTAGAAAGGAAGCAGTGTAGATGGGGTGGAAAAGGAAGTGTAGAGGATGTTGCAGGAAGAAGTGTAGAGGGAATAGAAAGGAAGGAGTGTAGAGGAGGTGGAAAGGCAGTTGTAGAGGGGGTATAAAGGAAGGACTAGTGAGTGGGTAGAAGGAAGGAGTGTATGAGTGGGTGGAAATGGAAGTGTAGATGGTGGTTGGCAGGAAGGAGTGTAGAGGGAATAGAAAGGAAGGATTGTAGAGGTGGTGGAAACGGAAGTTTAGAGGAGGTCAAAAGGAAGGACTGTAGAAGGGGTGGAATGGAAGGAGTGTAGATGGGTTGGAAAGGAGGGATAGTTGAAAGGGTAGAAAGGATGCAGTGTAGAGGGGTGGAAAGGGAAGTGTAGAGGGTGTTTGATGGAAGGAGTGTAGGAGCGAGCAGAAAGGGAGTGTAGTTCAGGTGGAAAGGGAGTTGTTGAGCGGGTAGAAAGGAAGGAGTGTAGAGGGGGGGGTGGAAATGGAAGTGTAGAGAGTGAAGAGGAATTGAAAGGAAGGAGTGTAGTGGTTGTAGAAAAGGAAGTGTAGAGGAGGTGAAAAGGAAGGACTGTAGAAGGGGTGGAATGGAAGGAGTGTAGATGGGGTGGAAACGAAGGATAGTGGAGAGGGGTAGAAAGGAAGCAGTGTAGACGGGGTGGAATGGGAATGAAGAGAGTGTTGACAGGAAGGAGTGTAGAGGGAGTAGAAAGGAAGAGTGTAGAGGAGGTGGGAAAGGCAGTTGCTGAGTGGCTAAAACGGTGTAGAGGTGGTGGAAATGGAAGTGTAGAGGGTCTTGGGAGGAAGGAGTGTAGGAGTAGAAAATGAAGGAATGTAGAGGGGATGGAAAGGGAAGTGTAGAGGCTGTCACAGGAAGGAGTGTAGAGGGAGTAGAAAGGAAGTAGTGTAGAGGTGGTGGAAAGGGAAGTGTAGAGGAGGTCAAAAGGAAGGACTGTAGAAGGTGTAAGAAGGAAGGAGTGTAGATGGGCTGGAAAGGAAGGATAGTGGAGAGGGTAGAAAGGAAGGAGTGTAGTCTGGGTTGAGAGGGAAGTGTTTCGGAGGGTGGAAAGGGAGTTGTATAGGGGGCAGTAAGGAAGGACTGTTGAACGGGTAGAAAGGAAGGAGTGTAGAGGTGGTGGAAATGGAAGTGTAGAGAGTGTTGGTAGAAAGGAGTGAAGAGGGAATTGAAAGGGGAGGAGATGTAGAGGTGGTGGAAAGGGAATTGTAGATGAGGTCAAAAGGAAGGGACTGTATGAAGGTTGTGGAAGGAAGGAGTGTAGATGGGTTGGAAAGGAAGGATAGTGGAGAGGGTAGAAAGGACGGAGTGTAGTCTGGGTTTGAAAGGGAAGTGTTTGAGAGTCTGGGTTGAAAGGGAAGGGAGATGTAGATGCGGTTGAAAAAAGAATAGTGGAGAGGGTAGAAAGGAAGCAGTGTCACGGATCAGCCCAACCTTTCGTTTGCTGCGGAAGTATAGGCGGAAGGTGCGAGCGATTTAGTATGGCTCAGTGGCCGGTGAAAGTGGTGTTAGTTCCGATGGTTGGGAGTTCGAATCCCCAGTTTCTTTAGATCATGTTTTCTGACATGTTCTTGGTTTGGTAAAAGCGTGTGTATGCACACTCGTATTACCTGTGTAAGAGTTGTGCAGCACGTGCACACACCGCTCTGTAGGAGCGAGAGGGGCTCTTGTCACATTGGCATGACTGCAACTGCAGTGCAGTGCGTGCAATGTGTGTTTTGGCCGGTTAGCGTGCCAAGTGCAGAACTCGCGCTCACCTGCCGGTTTACCTGGCTGCAGCTGACTGTGATTAGGCGTGACTTGACTCTGAGACGTCAGAGAGGGGCGGACCGTGTGGCAAAGGCCCGGAAGGCTGATGGAGAGGAATTCTTGGCCAGCCAGAACCTCTGCCTGATTTTTAGCAAGCCGGTGAGCAGAGGCTGCAGTGCCCGGCTGAAGGTCCCACCCAAGTCACCACCTTCGCCCATCACAAGGCTGTCGTGAGGTAACCTTTTATTCAGGCGGTAGCTGTTTCGAGTGTCTTTAGTTGTCTTTTCCACTTTTGGGAGGTCTGTGGGTTGGACAGTGGCTGGGGTCCACTTTATGAAACTGTTACGATTACCTGATGTTACAGACTGTTGTGTAACGGTCCGTGCTATATTATCATTCCGTGTGTTACGGGTTTGAGTTTATATTAATACACTTGTGAGGAAGTGTGAGGGAATAGTATAATCTCCGTAATTTGTTCGACAGAGAGTACGTTGGATATGTAAAGCTTACAAGCTGATGTTAGTATCGGGAATGTGAGGGAGACGTTGGGGGAAATACTGTGTTTCGATAGGTCCTTAAACCTGCCTAAGTGGCCGCTGTTAGCAGCGTGTCAGAAGATAGTGTATTCCGTGTAAGCTATTGTGGCGATAATAGGTTACTGAGTTCTCTCCCTGTATGGACCGAGCACTGGAAGAGTTTGTGTGTTGAGTGTTCCCTTTAATTGCTCCGTTTGTGATCCGAATGGCTTTGGCAGCCATGCGCTGACGCTATCATAATTTTTCCTTTTTGAATGTTCTGTTCCAACATGTCTGCTTGTGCAAGGGAGGTTACCTTGATTGGGCCTTCGATTCTGGCAGCGTAGCGCTGTGGGAGCGTGCTTCAGGATGCGCGGCACAAGGTTTGGGGTTCGAGTCTTGGGTTGACCTGTGGCCACCGTATAAGTAGGGCGACGGCCGGTAACCCTGGCAGGTTCCGGACCCCTCACTTCCAGGAATGCATGTTGTCGTGCGATTGGTGTATGACAGTGGTTGTTCTTATTTTGCCTTAGAATGCTTGTTGGATGAATGAGAGCACCAACCTGTGGCTTCTTAGGTCGCCCAACGCGCATAGGGGTTATGCGGTTATGGACTGGTACTGACAGGGGGTTATCCCCCGTCCCCAGTTTGTTTGCTTGTTTGTCAAGTAGCGGCAAATCGACTGCTCTGTTGTCCCAGCTCCGAGGTCGCCCCTCGGGGTCTTCCACCTGAGGAGCCGAGCGCTGACACGAAACCCTGGGGTCGCACCCTGGGGATCCAGACCGTCCCCTCGGCGTCGACCTTCGACCGCAGCCTGCCCTGCTTGCCGCGACCTCCCGGACTCATCTGGTGGGGTGCTCTGTGGGTGAGCTGGCGTAGTTAGCGTTCGACTCTCAGCCTGGAGCAGGGATTTTTCAGTCCGTCAACGAGTGACAGATGAGTTAAATGAACGTTGCCGCTTGTGCAGTGAATGTGCGAGTGTGTATGTGTTTGGTTCGTTTTCCTTTCGTTTCTTGATTTTGTCCCGGTGGGGGTTACAGGTGGGTTAAGGAGGGGTGGTTTGGAGTTAGGTGGGGGCGAGGGTTTGGGTTTGGGGGATAGCTTAGGAAGTAGGTCCTGTACCCATATGTGTTGATTGTGTGAATAAAAGTTGTAAAAATCGTACACGGATTTCTGCGTCCTTCTTGGGTTTGTGTGTTGCGCGGTGTCGACCCTAAAAGTCCACGTCTCCTGACCTTTTGGGCTTGCCCAGATTTCTGGAGTGTGTGACAAGCAGTATAGAGGGGATGGAAAAGGGAAGTGTACAGGGTTGTTGGCAGGAAGGAGTGTAGAGGGAGTAGAAAGGAAGGAGTGTAGAGGTGGTGGAAAGGGAAGTGTAGAGGTCAAAAGGAAGGGACTCTAGAAACGGCTGGACAGGAAGGAGTCTAGATGGGGTGGAAAGGAAGGATAGCGGAGGGGGGTAGAAAGGAAGCTGTGTAGACGGGGTGGAAAGGAAGTGTAGAGGGTGTTGACAGGAAGGAGTGTAGAGGCAGTAGGAAGGAAGGAGTGTAGAGGGAAGTAGAAAGGGAGTTGTAGAGGGGGTATAAAGGAAGGACTGCTGAGCGGGTAGAAAGGAAGGAGTGTAGAGGGGGTGGAAATGGAAGTGTAGAGAGTGTTGGCAGAAAGGAGTGTTCAGGGAATTGAAAGAAGAAGGGTGTAGAGGTGGTAGAAAGGAAGTGTAGAGGAGGTCAAAAGGAAGGACTGTAGAAGGGGTGGAGAGGAAGGAGTGTAGATGGGGTGGAAAAGGATAGTGGAGACGGTAGGAAAGCAAGCAGTATAGAGGGATGGAAAGGGAAGTGTAGAGGGGTTATCAAGGAAGGACTTTTGAGCGGTTAGAAAGGAAGGAGTGTAGAGGAGATGGAAATGGAAGTGTAGAGGGAGTTGGCAGAAAAGAGTGTACAGGGAATTGAAAGGAAGGAGTGTAGAAGTCGTGGAAACGCACGTGTAGAGGACGTCAAAAGGAAGGACTGTACCAGGGGGTGGAATGGAAGGAGTGTATATGGGGTGGAAAGGAAGGATAGAGGGTGATGGCAGGAAGGAGTGTAGAGGGAGTAGAAAGGAAGGAGGTGTAGAGGTGGTGGAAAGGGAAGTGTAGAGAAGGTCAAAAGGAAGGACTGTAGAAGGGGTGGAAAGGAAGGAGTGTAGATGGGGTGGAAAGGAAGGATAGTGGGAGGGGTTAGAAAGGAAGCAGTGTAGATGGGGTGGAAAAGGAAGTGTAGAGGGTGTTGGCAGGAAGAAGTGTAGAGGGAATAGAAAGGAAGGAGTGTAGAGGAGGTGGGAAAGGCAGTTGTAGAGGGGGTATAAAGGAAGGACTATTGAGTGGGTAGAAAGGAAGGAGTGTAGAGTGGGTGGAAATGGAAAGTGTAGATGGTGTTGGCAGGAAGGAGTGTAGAGGGAATAGAAAGGAAGGATTGTAGAGGTGGTGGAAACGGAAGTTTAGAGGAGGTCAAAAGGAAGGACTGTAGAAGGGGTGGAATGGAAGGAGTGTAGATGGGTTGGAAAGGAGGGATAGTTGAAAGGGTAGAAAGGATGCAGTGTAGAGGGGGTGGAAAGGGAAGTGTAGAGGGTGTTTGATGGAAGGAGTGTAGAGCGAGCAGAAAGGGAGTGTAGTTCAGGTGGAAAGGGAGTTGTTGAGCGGGTAGGAAAGGAAGGAGTGTAGAGGGGGTGGAAATGGAAGTGTAGAGAGTGAAGAGGGAATTGAAAGGAAGGAGTGTAGTGGTTGTAGAAAAGGAAGTGTAGAGGAGGTGAAAAGGAAGGACCTGTAGAAGGGGTGGAATGGAAGGAGTGTAGATGGGGTGGAAACGAAGGATAGTGGAGAGGGTAGAAAGGAAGCAGTGTAGACGGGGTGGAATGGGAATTGAAGAGAGTGTGTTGACAGGAAGGAGTGTAGAGGGAGTAGAAAGGAAAGAGTGTAGAGGAGGTGGAAAGGCAGTTGCTGAGTGGCTAAAACGGTGTAGAGGGTGGTGGAAATGGAAGTGTAGAGGGTCTTGGGAGGAAGGAGTGTAGGAGTAGAAATGAAGGAATGTAGAGGGGATGGAAAGGGAAGTGTAGAGGCTGTTCACAGGAAGGAGTGTAGAGGGAGTAGAAAGGAAGTAGTGTAGAGGTGGTGGAAAGGGAAGTGTAGAGGAGGTCAAAAGGAAGGACTGTAGAAGGTGTAGAAGGAAGGAGTGTAGATGGGCTGGAAAGGAAGGATAGTGGAGAGGGTAAGAAAGGAAGGAGTGTAGTCTGGGTTGAGAGGGAAGTGTTTCGGAGGTGGAAAGGGAGTTGTATAGGGGGCAGTAAGGAAGGACTGTTGAACGGGTAGAAAGGAAGGAGTGTAGAGGTGGTGGAAATGGAAGTGTAGAGAGTGTTGGTAGAAAGGAGTGAAGAGGGAATTGAAAGGAAGGAGTGTAGAGGTGGTGGGAAAGGGAATTGTAGATGAGGTCAAAAGGAAGGACTGTAGAAGGTGTGGAAGGAAGGAGTGTAGATGGGTTGGAAAGGAAGGATAGTGGAGAGGGTAAGAAAGGAAGGTGTGTAGTCTGGGTTGAAAGGGAAGTGTTGAGAGTCTGGGTTGAAAGGGAAGGAGTGTAGATGCGGTGAAAAAGAATAGTGGAGAGGGTAGAAAGGAAGCAGTGTCACGGATCAGCCCCAACCTTTCGTTGCTGCGGAAGTATAGGCGGAAGTGCGAGCGATTTAGTATGGCTCAGTGGCCGGTGAAAGTGGTGTTAGTTCCGATGGTTGGAGTTCGAATCCCAGTTTCTTTAGATCATGTTTTCTGACATGTTCTTGTTTGGTAAAAGCGTGTGTATGCACACTCGTTTTACCTGTGTAAGAGTTGTGCAGCACGTGCACACACCGCTCTGTAGGAGCGAGAGGGCTCTTGTCACATTGGCATGACTGCAACTGCAGTGCAGTGCGTGCAATGTGTGTTTTGGGCCGGTTAGCGTGCCAAGTGCAGAACTCGCGCCTCACCTGCCGTTTACCTGGCTGCAGCTGACTGTGATTAGGCGTGACTTGACTCTGAGACCGTCAGAGAGGGCGGACCGTGTGGCAAAGGCCCGGAAGGCTGATGGAGAGGAATTCTTGGCCAAGCCAGAACCTCTGCCTGATTTTTAGCAAGCCGGTGAGCAGAGGCTGCAGTGCCCGGCTGAAGGTCCCACCCAAGTACCACCCTTCGCCCATCACAAGCTGTCGTGAGGTAACCTTTTATCAGGCGGTAGCTGTTTCGAGTGTCTTTAGTTGTCTTTTCCACTTTTGGGAGGTCTGTGGGTTGGACAGTGGCTGGGGTCACTTTATGAAAACTGTTACGATTACCTGATGTTACAGACTGTTGTGTAACGGTCCAGTGCTATAATTATCATTCCGTGTGTTACGGGTTTGAGTTTATATTAATACACTTGTGAGGAAGTGTGAGGGAATAGTATAATCTCCGTAATTTGTTCGACAGAGTGTACGTTGGATATGTAAAGCTTACAAGCTGATGTTAGTATCGGGAATGTGAGGGAGACGTTGGGGGGAAATACTGTGTTTCGATAGGTCCTTAAACCTGCTAAGTGGCCGCTGTTAGCAGCGTGTCAGAAGATAGTGTATTCCGTGTAAGATATTGTGGCGATAATAGGTTACTGAGTTCTCTCCCTGTATGGACGAGCACTGGAAGAGTTTGTGTGTTGAGTTGTTCCCTTTTAATTGCTCCGTTTGTGATCCGAATGGCTTTGGCAGCCATGCGCTGACGCTATCATAATTTTTCCTTTTTGAATGTTCTGTTCCAACATGTCTGCTTGTGCAAGGGAGGTTACCTTGATTGGGCCTTCGATTCTGGCAGCGTAGCGCTGTGGGAGCGTGCTTCAGGATGCGCGGCACAAGGTTTGGGGTTCGAGTCTTGGGTTGACCTGTGCCACCGTATAAGTAGGGCGACGGCCGGTACCCCTGGCAGGTTCCGGACCCCTCACTTCCAGGCATGCATGTTGTCGTGCGATTGGTGTATGACAGTGGTTGTTCATTATTTTGCCTTAGAATGCTTGTTGGATGAATGAGAGCACAACCTGTGGCTTCTTAGGTCGCCAACGCGCATAGGGTTATGCGGTTATGGACTGGTACTGACAGGGGGTTATCCCCGTCCCCAGTTTGTTTGCTTGTTTGTCAAGTAGCGGCAAATCGACTGCTCTGTTGTCCCAGCTCCGAGGTCGCCCTCGGGGTCTTCCACCTGAGGAGCCGAGCGCTGACACGAAACCCTGGGGTCGCACCCTGGGGATCCAGACCGTCCCTCGGCGTCGACCTTCGACCGCAGCCTGCCCTGCTTGCCGCGACCTCCCGGACCTCATCTGGTGGGGTGCTCTGTGGGTGAGCTGGACGTCGAGGGAGAGAGCGTAGTTAGCGTTCGACTCTCAGCCTGGAGCAGGGATTTTTCAGTCCGTCAACGAGTGACAGATGAGTTAAATGAACGTTGCCGCTTGTGCAGTGAATGTGCGAGTGTGTATGTGTTTGGTTCGTTTTCCTTTCGTTTCTTGATTTTGTCCGGTGGGGGTTACAGGTGGGTTAAGGAGGGGTGGTTTGGAGTTAGGTGGGGGCGAGGGTTTGGTTTGGGGATAGCTTAGGAAGTAGGTCCTGTACCCATATGTGTGTGATTGTGTGAATAAAAGTTGTAAATTCGTACACGGATTTCTGCGTCCTTCTTGGGATTGTGTGTTGCGCGGTTGTCGACCCTAAAAGGTCCACGTCTCCTGACTTTTGGGCTTGCCCAGATTTCTGGCAGGAAGGAGTGTAGAGGGAGTAGAAAGGAAGGAGTGTAGAGGTGGTGGAAGGGAAGTGTAGAGAAGGTCAAAAGGAAGGACTGTAGAAGGGGTGGAAAGGAAGGAGTGTAGATGGGGTGGAAAGGAAGGATAGTGGGAGGGTAGAAAGGAAGCAGTGTAGATGGGGTGGAAAAGGAAGTGTAGAGGGTGTTGGCAGGAAGAAGTGTAGAGGGAATAGAAAGGAAGGAGTGTAGAGGAGGTGGAAAGGCAGTTGTAGAGGGGGTATAAAGGAAGGACTATTGAGTGGGTAGAAAGGAAGGAGTGTAGAGTGGGTGGAAATGGAAGTGTAGATGGTGTTGGCAGGAAGGAGTGGAGAGGGAATAGAAAGAAGGATTGTAGAGGTGGTGGAAACGGAAGTTTAGAGGAGGTCAAAAGGAAGGACTGTAGAAGGGGTGGAATGGAAGGAGTGTAGATGGGTTGGAAAGGAGGGATAGTTGAAAGGGTAGAAAGGATGCAGTGTAGAGGGGGTGGAAAGGGAAGTGTAGAGGGTGTTGATGGAAGGAGTGTAGAGCGAGCAGAAAGGGAGTGTAGTTCAGGTGGAAAGGGAGTTGTTGAGCGGGTAGAAAGGAAGGAGTGTAGAGGGGGTGGAAATGGAAGTGTAGAGAGTGAAGAGGGAATTGAAAGGAAGGAGTGTAGTGGTTGTAGAAAAGGAAGTGTAGAGGAGGTGAAAAGGAAGGACTGTAGAAGGGGTGGAATGGAAGGAGTGTAGATGGGGTGGAAACGAAGGATAGTGGAGAGGGTAGAAAGGAAGCAGTGTAGACGGGGTGGAATGGGAATTGAAGAGAGTGTTGACAGGAAGGAGTGTAGAGGGAGTAGAAAGGAAAGAGTGTAGAGGAGGTGGAAAGGCAGTTGCTGAGTGGCTAAAACGGTGTAGAGGTGGTGGAAATGGAAGTGTAGAGGGTCCTTGGGAGGAAGGAGTGTAGGAGTAGAAGGAATGTAGAGGGGATGGAAAGGGAAGTGTAGAGGCTGTTCACAGGAAGGAGTGTAGAGGGAGTAGAAAGGAAGTAGTGTAGAGGTGGTGGAAAGGGAAGTGTAGAGGAGGTCAAAAGGAAGGACTGTAGAAGGTGTAGAAGGAAGGAGTGTAGATGGGCTGGAAAGGAAGGATAGTGGAGAGGGTAGAAAGGAAGGAGTGTAGTCTGGGTTGAGAGGGAAGTGTTTCGGAGGTGGAAAGGGAGTTGTATAGGGGGCAGTAAGGAAGGACTGTTGAACGGGTAGAAAGGAAGGAGTGTTAGAGGTGGTGGAAATGGAAGTGTAGAGAGTGTTGGTAGAAAGGAGTGAAGAGGGAATTGAAAGGAAGGAGTGTAGAGGTGGTGGAAAGGGAATTGTAGATGAGGTCAAAAGGAAGGACTGTAGAAGGTGTGGAAGGAAGGAGTGTAGATGGGTTGGAAAGGAAGGATAGTGGAGAGGGTAGAAAGGAAGGAGTGTAGTCTGGGTTGAAAGGGAAGTGTTGAGAGTCTGGGTTGAAAGGGAAGGAGTGTAGATGCGGTGAAAAAGAATAGTGGAGAGGGTAGAAAGGAAGCAGTGTCACGGATCAGCCCAACCTTTCGTTGCTGCGGAAGTATAGGCGGAAGTGCGAGCGATTTAGTATGGCTCAGTGGCCGGTGAAAGTGGTGTTAGTTCCGATGGTTGGGAGTTCGAATCCCAGTTTCTTTAGATCATGTTTTCTGACATGTTCTTGGTTTGGTAAAAGCGTGTGTATGCACACTCGTTTTACCTGTGTAAGAGTTGTGCAGCACGTGCACACACCGCTCTGTAGGAGCGAGAGGGCTCTTGTCACATTGGCATGACTGCAACTGCAGTGCAGTGCGTGCAATGTGTGTTTTGGCCGGTTAGCGTGCCAAGTGCAGAACTCGCGCTCACCTGCCGTTTACCTGGCTGCAGCTGACTGTGATTAGGCGTGACTTGACTCTGAGACGTCAGAGAGGGCGGACCGTGTGGCAAAGGCCCGGAAGGCTGATGGAGAGGAATTCTTGGCCAGCCAGAACCTCTGCCTGATTTTTAGCAAGCCGGTGAGCAGAGGCTGCAGTGCCCGGCTGAAGGTCCCACCCAAGTCACCACCTTCGCCCATCACAAGCTGTCGTGAGGTAACCTTTTATCAGGCGGTAGCTGTTTCGAGTGTCTTTAGTTGTCTTTTCCACTTTTGGGAGGTCTGTGGGTTGGACAGTGGCTGGGGTCACTTTATGAAACTGTTACGATTACCTGATGTTACAGACTGTTGTGTAACGGTCCAGTGCTATAATTATCATTCCGTGTGTTACGGGTTTGAGTTTATATTAATACACTTGTGAGGAAGTGTGAGGGAATAGTATAATCTCCGTAATTTGTTCGACAGAGTGTACGTTGGATATGTAAAGCTTACAAGCTGATGTTAGTATCGGGAATGTGAGGGAGACGTTGGGGGAAATACTGTGTTTCGATAGGTCCTTAAACCTGCCTAAGTGGCCGCTGTTAGCAGCGTGTCAGAAGATAGTGTATTCCGTGTAAGCTATTGTGGCGATAATAGGTTACTGAGTTCTCTCCCTGTATGGACCGAGCACTGGAAGAGTTTGTGTGTTGAGTTGTTCCCTTTAATTGCTCCGTTTGTGATCCGAATGGCTTTGGCAGCCATGCGCTGACGCTATCATAATTTTTCCTTTTTGAATGTTCTGTTCCAACATGTCTGCTTGTGCAAGGGAGGTTACCTTGATTGGGCCTTCGATTCTGGCAGCGTAGCGCTGTGGGAGCGTGCTTCAGGATGCGCGGCACAAGGTTTGGGGTTCGAGTCTTGGGTTGACCTGTGCCACCGTATAAGTAGGGCGACGGCCGGTACCCTGGCAGGTTCCGGACCCCTCACTTCCAGGCATGCATGTTGTCGTGCGATTGGTGTATGACAGTGGTTGTTCATTATTTTGCCTTAGAATGCTTGTTGGATGAATGAGAGCACAACCTGTGGCTTCTTAGGTCGCCCAACGCGCATAGGGTTATGCGGTTATGGACTGGTACTGACAGGGGGTTATCCCCCGTCCCCAGTTTGTTTGCTTGTTTGTCAAGTAGCGGCAAATCGACTGCTCTGTTGTCCAGCTCCGAGGTCGCCCCTCGGGGTCTTCCACCTGAGGAGCCGAGCGCTGACACGAAACCCTGGGGTCGCACCCTGGGGATCCAGACCGTCCCTCGGCGTCGACCTTCGACCGCAGCCTGCCCTGCTTGCCGCGACCTCCCGGACTCATCTGGTGGGGTGCTCTGTGGGTGAGCTGGACGTCGAGGGAGAGAGCGTAGTTAGCGTTCGACTCTCAGCCTGGAGCAGGGATTTTTCAGTCCGTCAACGAGTGACAGATGAGTTAAATGAACGTTGCCGCTTGTGCAGTGAATGTGCGAGTGTGTATGTGTTTGGTTCGTTTTCCTTTCGTTTCTTGATTTTGTCCCGGTGGGGGTTACAGGTGGGTTAAGGAGGGGTGGTTTGGAGTTAGGTGGGGGCGAGGGTTTGGGTTTGGGGATAGCTTAGGAAGTAGGTCCTGTACCCATATGTGTGTGATTGTTGTGAATAAAAGTTGTAAAATCGTACACGGATTTCTGCGTCCTTCTTGGGATTGTGTGTTGCGCGGTGTCGACCCTAAAAGTCCACGTCTCCTGACTTTTGGGCTTGCCCAGATTTCTGGAGTGTGTGACAAGCAGTATAGAGGGGATGGAAAGGGAAGTGTACAGGGTGTTGGCAGGAAGGAGTGTAGAGGGAGTAGAAAGGAAGGAGTGTAGAGGTGGTGGAAAGGGAAGTGTAGAGGTCAAAAGGAAGGACTCTAGAATGGCTGGACAGGAAGGAGTCTAGATGGGGTGGAAAGGAAGGATAGCGGAGGGGGTAGAAAGGAAGCTGTGTAGACGGGGTGGAAAGGGAAGTGTAGAGGGTGTTGGCAGGAAGGAGTGTAGAGGCAGTAGGAAGGAAGGAGTGTAGAGGAAGTAGAAAGGGAGTTGTAGAGGGGGTATAAAGGAAGGACTGCTGAGCGGGTAGAAAGGAAGGAGTGTAGAGGGGGTGGAAATGGAAGTGTAGAGAGTGTTGGCAGAAAGGAGTGTTCAGGGAATTGAAAGGAAGGAGTGTAGAGGTGGTAGAAAGGGAAGTGTAGAGGAGGTCAAAAGGAAGGACTGTAGAAGGGGTGGAGAGGAAGGAGTGTAGATGGGGTGGAAAAGGATAGTGGAGACGGTAGAAAGCAAGCAGTATAGAGGGGATGGAAAGGGAAGTGTAGAGGGGTTATCAAGGAAGGACTTTTGAGCGGTTAGAAAGGAAGGAGTGTAGAGGAGATGGAAATGGAAGTGTAGAGGGAGTTGGCAGAAAAGAGTGTACAGGGAATTGAAAGGAAGGAGTGTAGAAGTCGTGGAAACGCACGTGTAGAGGACGTCAAAAGGAAGGACTGTACCAGGGGTGGAATGGAAGGAGTGTATATGGGGTGGAAAGGAAGGATAGAGGGTGATGGCAGGAAGGAGTGTAGAGGGAGTAGAAAGGAAGGAGTGTAGAGGTGGTGGAAAGGGAAGTGTAGAGAAGGTCAAAAGGAAGGACTGTAGAAGGGGTGGAAAGGAAGGAGTGTAGATGGGGTGGAAAGGAAGGATAGTGGGAGGGTAGAAAGGAAGCAGTGTAGATGGGGTGGAAAAGGAAGTGTAGAGGGTGTTGGCAGGAAGAAGTGTAGAGGGAATAGAAAGGAAGGAGTGTAGAGGAGGTGGAAAGGCAGTTGTAGAGGGGGTATAAAGGAAGGACTATTGAGTGGGTAGAAAGGAAGGAGTGTAGAGTGGGTGGAAATGGAAGTGTAGATGGTGTTGGCAGGAAGGAGTGTAGAGGGAATAGAAAGGAAGGATTGTAGAGGTGGTGGAAACGGAAGTTTAGAGGAGGTCAAAAGGAAGGACTGTAGAAGGGGTGGAATGGAAGGAGTGTAGATGGGTTGGAAAGGAGGGATAGTTGAAAGGGTAGAAAGGATGCAGTGTAGAGGGGGGTGGAAAGGGAAGTGTAGAGGGTGTTTGATGGAAGGAGTGTAGAGCGAGCAGAAAGGGAGTGTAGTTCAGGTGGAAAGGGAGTTGTTGAGCGGGTAGAAAGGAAGGAGTGTAGAGGGGGTGGAAATGGAAGTGTAGAGAGTGAAGAGGGAATTGAAAGGAAGGAGTGTAGTGGTTGTAGAAAAGGAAGTGTAGAGGAGGTGAAAAGGAAGGACTGTAGAAGGGGTGGAATGGAAGGAGTGTAGATGGGGTGGAAACGAAGGATAGTGGAGAGGGTAGAAAGGAAGCAGTGTAGACGGGGTGGAATGGGAATTGAAGAGAGTGTTGACAGGAAGGAGTGTAGAGGGAGTAGAAAGGAAAGAGTGTAGAGGAGGTGGAAAGGCAGTTGCTGAGTGGCTAAAACGGTGTAGAGGTGGTGGAAATGGAAGTGTAGAGGGTCTTGGGAGGAAGGAGTGTAGGAGTAGAAATGAAGGAATGTAGAGGGGATGGAAAGGGAAGTGTAGAGGCTGTTCACAGGAAGGAGTGTAGAGGGAGTAGAAAGGAAGTAGTGTAGAGGTGGTGGAAAGGGAAGTGTAGAGGAGGTCAAAAGGAAGGACTGTAGAAGGTGTAGAAGGAAGGAGTGTAGATGGGCTGGAAAGGAAGGATAGTGGAGAGGGTAGAAAGGAAGGAGTGTAGTCTGGGTTGAGAGGGAAGTGTTTCGGAGGTGGAAAGGGAGTTGTATAGGGGGCAGTAAGGAAGGGACTGTTGAACGGGTAGAAAGGAAGGAGTGTAGAGGTGGTGGAAATGGAAGTGTAGAGAGTGTTGGTAGAAGGAGTGAAGAGGGAATTGAAAGGAAGGAGTGTAGAGGTGGTGGAAAGGGAATTGTAGATGAGGTCAAAAGGAAGGACTGTAGAAGGTGTGGAAGGAAGGAGTGTAGATGGGTTGGAAAGGAAGGATAGTGGAGAGGGTAGAAAGGAAGGAGTGTAGTCTGGGTTGAAAGGGAAGTGTTGAGAGTCTGGGTTGAAAGGGAAGGAGTGTAGATGCGGTGAAAAAGAATAGTGGAGAGGGTAGAAAGGAAGCAGTGTCACGGATCAGCCCAACCTTTCGTTGCTGCGGAAGTATAGGCGGAAGTGCGAGCGATTTAGTATGGGTCAGTGGCCGGTGAAAGTGGTGTTAGTTCCGATGGTTGGGAGTTCGAATCCCAGTTTCTTTAGATCATGTTTTCTGACATGTTCTTGGTTTGGTAAAAGCGTGTGTATGCACACTCGTTTTACCTGTGTAAGAGTTGTGCAGCACGTGCACACACCGCTCTGTAGGAGCGAGAGGGCTCTTGTCACATTGGCATGACTGCAACTGCAGTGCAGTGCGTGCAATGTGTGTTTTGGCCGGTTAGCGTGCCAAGTGCAGAACTCGCGCTCACCTGCCGTTTACCTGGCTGCAGCTGACTGTGATTAGGCGTGACTTGACTCTGAGACGTCAGAGAGGGCGGACCGTGTGGCAAAGGCCCGGAAGGCTGATGGAGAGGAATTCTTGGCCAGCCAGAACCTCTGCCTGATTTTTAGCAAGCCGGTGAGCAGAGGCTGCAGTGCCCGGCTGAAGGTCCCACCCAAGTCACCACCTTCGCCCATCACAAGCTGTCGTGAGGTAACCTTTTATCAGGCGGTAGCTGTTTCGAGTGTCTTTAGTTGTCTTTTCCACTTTTGGGAGGTCTGTGGGTTGGACAGTGGCTGGGGTCACTTTATGAAACTGTTACGATTACCTGATGTTACAGACTGTTGTGTAACGGTCCAGTGCTATAATTATCATTCCGTGTGTTACGGGTTTGAGTTTATATTAATACACTTGTGAGGAAGTGTGAGGGAATAGTATAATCTCCGTAATTTGTTCGACAGAGTGTACGTTGGATATGTAAAGCTTACAAGCTGATGTTAGTATCGGGAATGTGAGGGAGACGTTGGGGGAAATACTGTGTTTCGATAGGTCCTTAAACCTGCCTAAGTGGCCGCTGTTAGCAGCGTGTCAGAAGATAGTGTATTCCGTGTAAGCTATTGTGGCGATAATAGGTTACTGAGTTCTCTCCCTGTATGGACCGAGCACTGGAAGAGTTTGTGTGTTGAGTTGTTCCCTTTAATTGCTCCGTTTGTGATCCGAATGGCTTTGGCAGCCATGCGCTGACGCTATCATAATTTTTTCCTTTTTGAATGTTCTGTTCCAACATGTCTGCTTGTGCAAGGGAGGTTACCTTGATTGGGCCTTCGATTCTGGCAGCGTAGCGCTGTGGGAGCGTGCTTCAGGATGCGCGGCACAAGGTTTGGGGTTCGAGTCTTGGGTTGACCTGTGCCACCGTATAAGTAGGGCGACGGCCGGTACCCTGGCAGGTTCCGGACCCCTCACTTCCAGGCATGCATGTTGTCGTGCGATTGGTGTATGACAGTGGTTGTTCATTATTTTGCCTTAGAATGCTTGTTGGATGAATGAGAGCACAACCTGTGGCTTCTTAGGTCGCCCAACGCGCATAGGGTTATGCGGTTATGGACTGGTACTGACAGGGGGTTATCCCCGTCCCCAGTTTGTTTGCTTGTTTGTCAAGTAGCGGCAAATCGACTGCTCTGTTGTCCCAGCTCCGAGGTCGCCCCTCGGGGTCTTCCACCTGAGGAGCCGAGCGCTGACACGAAACCCTGGGGTCGCACCCTGGGGATCCAGACCGTCCCTCGGCGTCGACCTTCGACCGCAGCCTGCCCTGCTTGCCGCGACCTCCCGGACTCATCTGGTGGGGTGCTCTGTGGGTGAGCTGGACGTCGAGGGAGAGAGCGTAGTTAGCGTTCGACTCTCAGCCTGGAGCAGGGATTTTTCAGTCCGTCAACGAGTGACAGATGAGTTAAATGAACGTTGCCGCTTGTGCAGTGAATGTGCGAGTGTGTATGTGTTTGGTTCGTTTTCCTTTCGTTTCTTGATTTTGTCCCGGTGGGGGTTACAGGTGGGTTAAGGAGGGGTGGTTTGGAGTTAGGTGGGGGCGAGGGTTTGGGTTTGGGGATAGCTTAGGAAGTAGGTCCTGTACCCATATGTGTGTGATTGTGTGAATAAAAGTTGTAAAATCGTACACGGATTTCTGCGTCCTTCTTGGGATTGTGTGTTGCGCGGTGTCGACCCTAAAAGTCCACGTCTCCTGACTTTTGGGCTTGCCCAGATTTCTGGAGTGTGTGACAAGCAGTATAGAGGGGATGGAAAGGGAAGTGTACAGGGTGTTGGCAGGAAGGAGTGTAGAGGGAGTAGAAAGGAAGGAGTGTAGAGGTGGTGGAAAGGGAAGTGTAGAGGTCAAAAGGAAGGACTCTAGAATGGCTGGACAGGAAGGAGTCTAGATGGGGTGGAAAGGAAGGATAGCGGAGGGGGTAGAAAGGAAGCTGTGTAGACGGGGTGGAAAGGGAAGTGTAGAGGGTGTTGACAGGAAGGAGTGTAGAGGCAGTAGGAAGGAAGGAGTGTAGAGGAAGTAGAAAGGGAGTTGTAGAGGGGGTATAAAGGAAGGACTGCTGAGCGGGTAGAAAGGAAGGAGTGTAGAGGGGGTGGAAATGGAAGTGTAGAGAGTGTTGGCAGAAAGGAGTGTTCAGGGAATTGAAAGGAAGGAGTGTAGAGGTGGTAGAAAGGGAAGTGTAGAGGAGGTCAAAAGGAAGGACTGTAGAAGGGGTGGAGAGGAAGGAGTGTAGATGGGGTGGAAAAGGATAGTGGAGACGGTAGAAAGCAAGCAGTATAGAGGGGATGGAAAGGGAAGTGTAGAGGGGTTATCAAGGAAGGACTTTTGAGCGGTTAGAAAGGAAGGAGTGTAGAGGAGATGGAAATGGAAGTGTAGAGGGAGTTGGCAGAAAAGAGTGTACAGGGAATTGAAAGGAAGGAGTGTAGAAGTCGTGGAAACGCACGTGTAGAGGACGTCAAAAGGAAGGACTGTACCAGGGGTGGAATGGAAGGAGTGTATATGGGGTGGAAAGGAAGGATAGAGGGTGATGGCAGGAAGGAGTGTAGAGGGAGTAGAAAGGAAGGAGTGTAGAGGTGGTGGAAAGGGAAGTGTAGAGAAGGTCAAAAGGAAGGACTGTAGAAGGGGTGGAAAGGAAGGAGTGTAGATGGGGTGGAAAGGAAGGATAGTGGGAGGGTAGAAAGGAAGCAGTGTAGATGGGGTGGAAAAGGAAGTGTAGAGGGTGTTGGCAGGAAGAAGTGTAGAGGGAATAGAAAGGAAGGAGTGTAGAGGAGGTGGAAAGGCAGTTGTAGAGGGGGTATAAAGGAAGGACTATTGAGTGGGTAGAAAGGAAGGAGTGTAGAGTGGGTGGAAATGGAAGTGTAGATGGTGTTGGCAGGAAGGAGTGTAGAGGGAATAGAAAGGAAGGATTGTAGAGGTGGTGGAAACGGAAGTTTAGAGGAGGTCAAAAGGAAGGACTGTAGAAGGGGTGGAATGGAAGGAGTGTAGATGGGTTGGAAAGGAGGGATAGTTGAAAGGGTAGAAAGGATGCAGTGTAGAGGGGGTGGAAAGGGAAGTGTAGAGGGTGTTTGATGGAAGGAGTGTAGAGCGAGCAGAAAGGGAGTGTAGTTCAGGTGGAAAGGGAGTTGTTGAGCGGGTAGAAAGGAAGGAGTGTAGAGGGGGTGGAAATGGAAGTGTAGAGAGTGAAGAGGGAATTGAAAGGAAGGAGTGTAGTGGTTGTAGAAAAGGAAGTGTAGAGGAGGTGAAAAGGAAGGACTGTAGAAGGGGTGGAATGGAAGGAGTGTAGATGGGGTGGAAACGAAGGATAGTGGAGAGGGTAGAAAGGAAGCAGTGTAGACGGGGTGGAATGGGAATTGAAGAGAGTGTTGACAGGAAGGAGTGTAGAGGGAGTAGAAAAGGAAAGAGTGTAGAGGAGGTGGAAAGGCAGTTGCTGAGTGGCTAAAACGGTGTAGAGGTGGTGGAAATGGAAGTGTAGAGGGTCTTGGGAGGAAGGAGTGTAGGAGTAGAAGGAATGTAGAGGGGATGGAAAGGGAAGTGTAGAGGCTGTTCACAGGAAGGAGTGTAGAGGGAGTAGAAAGGAAGTAGTGTAGAGGTGGTGGAAAGGGAAGTGTAGAGGAGGTCAAAAGGAAGGACTGTAGAAGGTGTAGAAGGAAGGAGTGTAGATGGGCTGGAAAGGAAGGATAGTGGAGAGGGTAGAAAGGAAGGAGTGTAGTCTGGGTTGAGAGGGAAGTGTTTCGGAGGTGGAAAGGGAGTTGTATAGGGGGCAGTAAGGAAGGACTGTTGAACGGGTAGAAAGGAAGGAGTGTAGAGGTGGTGGAAATGGAAGTGTAGAGAGTGTTGGTAGAAAGGAGTGAAGAGGGAATTGAAAGGAAGGAGTGTAGAGGTGGTGGAAAGGGAATTGTAGATGAGGTCAAAAGGAAGGACTGTAGAAGGTGTGGAAGGAAGGAGTGTAGATGGGTTGGAAAGGAAGGATAGTGGAGAGGGTAGAAAGGAAGGAGTGTAGTCTGGGTTGAAAGGGAAGTGTTGAGAGTCTGGGTTGAAAGGGAAGGAGTGTAGATGCGGTGAAAAAGAATAGTGGAGAGGGTAGAAAGGAAGCAGTGTCACGGATCAGCCCAACCTTTCGTTGCTGCGGAAGTATAGGCGGAAGTGCGAGCGATTTAGTATGGGTCAGTGGCCGGTGAAAGTGGTGTTAGTTCCGATGGTTGGGAGTTCGAATCCCAGTTTCTTTAGATCATGTTTTCTGACATGTTCTTGGTTTGGTAAAAGCGTGTGTATGCACACTCGTTTTACCTGTGTAAGAGTTGTGCAGCACGTGCACACACCGCTCTGTAGGAGCGAGAGGGCTCTTGTCACATTGGCATGACTGCAACTGCAGTGCAGTGCGTGCAATGTGTGTTTTGGCCGGTTAGCGTGCCAAGTGCAGAACTCGCGCTCACATGCCGTTTACCTGGCTGCAGCTGACTGTGATTAGGCGTGACTTGACTCTGAGACGTCAGAGAGGGCGGACCGTGTGGCAAAGGCCCGGAAGGCTGATGGAGAGGAATTCTTGGCCAGCCAGAACCTCTGCCTGATTTTTAGCAAGCCGGTGAGCAGAGGCTGCAGTGCCCGGCTGAAGGTCCCACCCAAGTCACCACCTTCGCCCATCACAAGCTGTCGTGAGGTAACCTTTTATCAGGCGGTAGCTGTTTCGAGTGTCTTTAGTTGTCTTTTCCACTTTTGGGAGGTCTGTGGGTTGGACAGTGGCTGGGGGTCACTTTATGAAACTGTTACGATTACCTGATGTTACAGACTGTTGTGTAACGGTCCAGTGCTATAATTATCATTCCGTGTGTTACGGGTTTGAGTTTATATTAATACACTTGTGAGGAAGTGTGAGGGAATAGTATAATCTCCGTAATTTGTTCGACAGAGTGTACGTTGGATATGTAAAGCTTACAAGCTGATGTTAGTATCGGGAATGTGAGGGAGACGTTGGGGGAAATACTGTGTTTCGATAGGTCCTTAAACCTGCCTAAGTGGCCGCTGTTAGCAGCGTGTCAGAAGATAGTGTATTCCGTGTAAGCTATTGTGGCGATAATAGGTTACTGAGTTCTCTCCCTGTATGGACCGAGCACTGGAAGAGTTTGTGTGTTGAGTTGTTCCCTTTAATTGCTCCGTTTGTGATCCGAATGGCTTTGGCAGCCATGCGCTGACGCTATCATAATTTTTCCTTTTTGAATGTTCTGTTCCAACATGTCTGCTTGTGCAAGGGAGGTTACCTTGATTGGGCCTTCGATTCTGGCAGCGTAGCGCTGTGGGAGCGTGCTTCAGGATGCGCGGCACAAGGTTTGGGGTTCGAGTCTTGGGTTGACCTGTGCCACCGTATAAGTAGGGCGACGGCCGGTACCCTGGCAGGTTCCGGACCCCTCACTTCCAGGCATGCATGTTGTCGTGCGATTGGTGTATGACAGTGGTTGTTCATTATTTTGCCTTAGAATGCTTGTTGGATGAATGAGAGCACAACCTGTGGCTTCTTAGGTCGCCCAACGCGCATAGGGTTATGCGGTTATGGACTGGTACTGACAGGGGGTTATCCCCGTCCCCAGTTTGTTTGCTTGTTTGTCAAGTAGCGGCAAATCGACTGCTCTGTTGTCCCAGCTCCGAGGTCGCCCCTCGGGGTCTTCCACCTGAGGAGCCGAGCGCTGACACGAAACCCTGGGGTCGCACCCTGGGGATCCAGACCGTCCCTCGGCGTCGACCTTCGACCGCAGCCTGCCCTGCTTGCCGCGACCTCCCGGACTCATCTGGTGGGGTGCTCTGTGGGTGAGCTGGCGTAGTTAGCGTTCGACTCTCAGCCTGGAGCAGGGATTTTTCAGTCCGTCAACGAGTGACAGATGAGTTAAATGAACGTTGCCGCTTGTGCAGTGAATGTGCGAGTGTGTATGTGTTTGGTTCGTTTTCCTTTCGTTTCTTGATTTTGTCCCGGTGGGGGTTACAGGTGGGTTAAGGAGGGGTGGTTTGGAGTTAGGTGGGGGCGAGGGTTTGGGTTTGGGGATAGCTTAGGAAGTAGGTCCTGTACCCATATGTGTGTGATTGTGTGAATAAAAGTTGTAAAATCGTACACGGATTTCTGCGTCCTTCTTGGGATTGTGTGTTGCGCGGTGTCGACCCTAAAAGTCCACGTCTCCTGACTTTTGGGCTTGCCCAGATTTCTGGAGTGTGTGACAAGCAGTATAGAGGGGATGGAAAGGGAAGTGTACAGGGTGTTGGCAGGAAGGAGTGTAGAGGGAGTAGAAAGGAAGGAGTGTAGAGGTGGTGGAAAGGGAAGTGTAGAGGTCAAAAGGAAGGACTCTAGAATGGCTGGACAGGAAGGAGTCTAGATGGGGTGGAAAGGAAGGATAGCGGAGGGGGTAGAAAGGAAGCTGTGTAGACGGGGTGGAAAGGGAAGTGTAGAGGGTGTTGACAGGAAGGAGTGTAGAGGCAGTAGGAAGGAAGGAGTGTAGAGGAAGTAGAAAGGGAGTTGTAGAGGGGGTATAAAGGAAGGACTGCTGAGCGGGTAGAAAGGAAGGAGTGTAGAGGGGGTGGAAATGGAAGTGTAGAGAGTGTTGGCAGAAAGGAGTGTTCAGGGAATTGAAAGGAAGGAGTGTAGAGGTGGTAGAAAGGGAAGTGTAGAGGAGGTCAAAAGGAAGGACTGTAGAAGGGGTGGAGAGGAAGGAGTGTAGATGGGGTGGAAAAGGATAGTGGAGACGGTAGAAAGCAAGCAGTATAGAGGGGATGGAAAGGGAAGTGTAGAGGGGTTATCAAGGAAGGACTTTTGAGCGGTTAGAAAGGAAGGAGTGTAGAGGAGATGGAAATGGAAGTGTAGAGGGAGTTGGCAGAAAAGAGTGTACAGGGAATTGAAAGGAAGGAGTGTAGAAGTCGTGGAAACGCACGTGTAGAGGACGTCAAAAGGAAGGACTGTACCAGGGGTGGAATGGAAGGAGTGTATATGGGGTGGAAAGGAAGGATAGAGGGTGATGGCAGGAAGGAGTGTAGAGGGAGTAGAAAGGAAGGAGTGTAGAGGTGGTGGAAAGGGAAGTGTAGAGAAGGTCAAAAGGAAGGACTGTAGAAGGGGTGGAAAGGAAGGAGTGTAGATGGGGTGGAAAGGAAGGATAGTGGGAGGGTAGAAAGGAAGCAGTGTAGATGGGGTGGAAAAGGAAGTGTAGAGGGTGTTGGCAGGAAGAAGTGTAGAGGGAATAGAAAGGAAGGAGTGTAGAGGAGGTGGAAAGGCAGTTGTAGAGGGGGTATAAAGGAAGGACTATTGAGTGGGTAGAAAGGAAGGAGTGTAGAGTGGGTGGAAATGGAAGTGTAGATGGTGTTGGCAGGAAGGAGTGTAGAGGGAATAGAAAGGAAGGATTGTAGAGGTGGTGGAAACGGAAGTTTAGAGGAGGTCAAAAGGAAGGACTGTAGAAGGGGTGGAATGGAAGGAGTGTAGATGGGTTGGAAAGGAGGGATAGTTGAAAGGGTAGAAAGGATGCAGTGTAGAGGGGGTGGAAAGGGAAGTGTAGAGGGTGTTTGATGGAAGGAGTGTAGAGCGAGCAGAAAGGGAGTGTAGTTCAGGTGGAAAGGGAGTTGTTGAGCGGGTAGAAAGGAAGGAGTGTAGAGGGGGTGGAAATGGAAGTGTAGAGAGTGAAGAGGGAATTGAAAGGAAGGAGTGTAGTGGTTGTAGAAAAGGAAGTGTAGAGGAGGTGAAAAGGAAGGACTGTAGAAGGGGTGGAATGGAAGGAGTGTAGATGGGGTGGAAACGAAGGATAGTGGAGAGGGTAGAAAGGAAGCAGTGTAGACGGGGTGGAATGGGAATTGAAGAGAGTGTTGACAGGAAGGAGTGTAGAGGGAGTAGAAAGGAAAGAGTGTAGAGGAGGTGGAAAGGCAGTTGCTGAGTGGCTAAAACGGTGTAGAGGTGGTGGAAATGGAAGTGTAGAGGGTCTTGGGAGGAAGGAGTGTAGGAGTAGAAATGAAGGAATGTAGAGGGGATGGAAAGGGAAGTGTAGAGGCTGTTCACAGGAAGGAGTGTAGAGGGAGTAGAAAGGAAGTAGTGTAGAGGTGGTGGAAAGGGAAGTGTAGAGGAGGTCAAAAGGAAGGACTGTAGAAGGTGTAGAAGGAAGGAGTGTAGATGGGCTGGAAAGGAAGGATAGTGGAGAGGGTAGAAAGGAAGGAGTGTAGTCTGGGTTGAGAGGGAAGTGTTTCGGAGGTGGAAAGGGAGTTGTATAGGGGGCAGTAAGGAAGGACTGTTGAACGGGTAGAAAGGAAGGAGTGTAGAGGTGGTGGAAATGGAAGTGTAGAGAGTGTTGGTAGAAAGGAGTGAAGAGGGAATTGAAAGGAAGGAGTGTAGAGGTGGTGGAAAGGGAATTGTAGATGAGGTCAAAAGGAAGGACTGTAGAAGGTGTGGAAGGAAGGAGTGTAGATGGGTTGGAAAGGAAGGATAGTGGAGAGGGTAGAAAGGAAGGAGTGTAGTCTGGGTTGAAAGGGAAGTGTTGAGAGTCTGGGTTGAAAGGGAAGGAGTGTAGATGCGGTGAAAAAGAATAGTGGAGAGGGTAGAAAGGAAGCAGTGTCACGGATCAGCCCAACCTTTCGTTGCTGCGGAAGTATAGGCGGAAGTGCGAGCGATTTAGTATGGCTCAGTGGCCGGTGAAAGTGGTGTTAGTTCCGATGGTTGGGAGTTCGAATCCCAGTTTCTTTAGATCATGTTTTCTGACATGTTCTTGGTTTGGTAAAAGCGTGTGTATGCACACTCGTTTTACCTGTGTAAGAGTTGTGCAGCACGTGCACACACCGCTCTGTAGGAGCGAGAGGGCTCTTGTCACATTGGCATGACTGCAACTGCAGTGCAGTGCGTGCAATGTGTGTTTTGGCCGGTTAGCGTGCCAAGTGCAGAACTCGCGCTCACCTGCCGTTTACCTGGCTGCAGCTGACTGTGATTAGGCGTGACTTGACTCTGAGACGTCAGAGAGGGCGGACCGTGTGGCAAAGGCCCGGAAGGCTGATGGAGAGGAATTCTTGGCCAGCCAGAACCTCTGCCTGATTTTTAGCAAGCCGGTGAGCAGAGGCTGCAGTGCCCGGCTGAAGGTCCCACCCAAGTCACCACCTTCGCCCATCACAAGCTGTCGTGAGGTAACCTTTTATCAGGCGGTAGCTGTTTCGAGTGTCTTTAGTTGTCTTTTCCACTTTTGGGAGGTCTGTGGGTTGGACAGTGGCTGGGGTCACTTTATGAAACTGTTACGATTACCTGATGTTACAGACTGTTGTGTAACGGTCCAGTGCTATAATTATCATTCCGTGTGTTACGGGTTTGAGTTTATATTAATACACTTGTGAGGAAGTGTGAGGGAATAGTATAATCTCCGTAATTTGTTCGACAGAGTGTACGTTGGATATGTAAAGCTTACAAGCTGATGTTAGTATCGGGAATGTGAGGGAGACGTTGGGGAAAATACTGTGTTTCGATAGGTCCTTAAACCTGCCTAAGTGGCCGCTGTTAGCAGCGTGTCAGAAGATAGTGTATTCCGTGTAAGCTATTGTGGCGATAATAGGTTACTGAGTTCTCTCCCCTGTATGGACCGAGCACTGGAAGAGTTTGTGTGTTGAGTTGTTCCCTTTAATTGCTCCGTTTGTGATCCGAATGGCTTTGGCAGCCATGCGCTGACGCTATCATAATTTTTCCTTTTTGAATGTTCTGTTCCAACATGTCTGCTTGTGCAAGGGAGGTTACCTTGATTGGGCCTTCGATTCTGGCAGCGTAGCGCTGTGGGAGCGTGCTTCAGGATGCGCGGCACAAGGTTTGGGGTTCGAGTCTTGGGTTGACCTGTGCCACCGTATAAGTAGGGCGACGGCCGGTACCCTGGCAGGTTCCGGACCCCTCACTTCCAGGCATGCATGTTGTCGTGCGATTGGTGTATGACAGTGGTTGTTCATTATTTTGCCTTAGAATGCTTGTTGGATGAATGAGAGCACAACCTGTGGCTTCTTAGGTCGCCCAACGCGCATAGGGTTATGCGGTTATGGACTGGTACTGACAGGGGGTTATCCCCGTCCCCAGTTTGTTTGCTTGTTTGTCAAGTAGCGGCAAATCGACTGCTCTGTTGTCCCAGCTCCGAGGTCGCCCCTCGGGGTCTTCCACCTGAGGAGCCGAGCGCTGACACGAAACCCTGGGGTCGCACCCTGGGGATCCAGACCGTCCCTCGGCGTCGACCTTCGACCCGCAGCCTGCCCTGCTTGCCGCGACCTCCCGGACTCATCTGGTGGGGTGCTCTGTGGGTGAGCTGGCGTAGTTAGCGTTCGACTCTCAGCCTGGAGCAGGGATTTTTCAGTCCGTCAACGAGTGACAGATGAGTTAAATGAACGTTGCCGCTTGTGCAGTGAATGTGCGAGTGTGTATGTGTTTGGTTCGTTTTTCCTTTCGTTTCTTGATTTTGTCCCGGTGGGGGTTACAGGTGGGTTAAGGAGGGGTGGTTTGGAGTTAGGTGGGGGCGAGGGTTTGGGTTTGGGGATAGCTTAGGAAGTAGGTCCTGTACCCATATGTGTGTGATTGTGTGAATAAAAGTTGTAAAATCGTACACGGATTTCTGCGTCCTTCTTGGGATTGTGTGTTGCGCGGTGTCGACCCTAAAAGTCCACGTCTCCTGACTTTTGGGCTTGCCCAGATTTCTGGAGTGTGTGACAAGCAGTATAGAGGGGATGGAAAGGGAAGTGTACAGGGTGTTGGCAGGAAGGAGTGTAGAGGGAGTAGAAAGGAAGGAGTGTAGAGGTGGTGGAAAGGGAAGTGTAGAGGTCAAAAGGAAGGACTCTAGAATGGCTGGACAGGAAGGAGTCTAGATGGGGTGGAAAGGAAGGATAGCGGAGGGGGGTAGAAAGGAAGCTGTGTAGACGGGGTGGAAAGGGAAGTGTAGAGGGTGTTGACAGGAAGGAGTGTAGAGGCAGTAGGAAGGAAGGAGTGTAGAGGAAGTAGAAAGGGAGTTGTAGAGGGGGTATAAAGGAAGGACTGCTGAGCGGGTAGAAAGGAAGGAGTGTAGAGGGGGTGGAAATGGAAGTGTAGAGAGTGTTGGCAGAAAGGAGTGTTCAGGGAATTGAAAGGAAGGAGTGTAGAGGTGGTAGAAAGGGAAGTGTAGAGGAGGTCAAAAGGAAGGACTGTAGAAGGGGTGGAGAGGAAGGAGTGTAGATGGGGTGGAAAAGGATAGTGGAGACGGTAGAAAGCAAGCAGTATAGAGGGGATGGAAAGGGAAGTGTAGAGGGGTTATCAAGGAAGGACTTTTGAGCGGTTAGAAAGGAAGGAGTGTAGAGGAGATGGAAATGGAAGTGTAGAGGGAGTTGGCAGAAAAGAGTGTACAGGGAATTGAAAGGAAGGAGTGTAGAAGTCGTGGAAACGCACGTGTAGAGGACGTCAAAAGGAAGGACTGTACCAGGGGTGGAATGGAAGGAGTGTATATGGGGTGGAAAGGAAGGATAGAGGGTGATGGCAGGAAGGAGTGTAGAGGGAGTAGAAAGGAAGGAGTGTAGAGGTGGTGGAAAGGGAAGTGTAGAGAAGGTCAAAAGGAAGGACTGTAGAAGGGGTGGAAAGGAAGGAGTGTAGATGGGGTGGAAAGGAAGGATAGTGGGAGGGTAGAAAGGAAGCAGTGTAGATGGGGTGGAAAAGGAAGTGTAGAGGGTGTTGGCAGGAAGAAGTGTAGAGGGAATAGAAAGGAAGGAGTGTAGAGGAGGTGGAAAGGCAGTTGTAGAGGGGGTATAAAGGAAGGACTATTGAGTGGGTAGAAAGGAAGGAGTGTAGAGTGGGTGGAAATGGAAGTGTAGATGGTGTTGGCAGGAAGGAGTGTAGAGGGAATAGAAAGGAAGGATTGTAGAGGTGGTGGAAACGGAAGTTTAGAGGAGGTCAAAAGGAAGGACTGTAGAAGGGGTGGAATGGAAGGAGTGTAGATGGGTTGGAAAGGAGGGATAGTTGAAAGGGTAGAAAGGATGCAGTGTAGAGGGGGTGGAAAGGGAAGTGTAGAGGGTGTTTGATGGAAGGAGTGTAGAGCGAGCAGAAAGGGAGTGTAGTTCAGGTGGAAAGGGAGTTGTTGAGCGGGGTAGAAAGGAAGGAGTGTAGAGGGGGTGGAAATGGAAGTGTAGAGAGTGAAGAGGGAATTGAAAGGAAGGAGTGTAGTGGTTGTAGAAAAGGAAGTGTAGAGGAGGTGAAAAGGAAGGACTGTAGAAGGGGTGGAATGGAAGGAGTGTAGATGGGGTGGAAACGAAGGATAGTGGAGAGGGTAGAAAGGAAGCAGTGTAGACGGGGTGGAATGGGAATTGAAGAGAGTGTTGACAGGAAGGAGTGTAGAGGGAGTAGAAAGGAAAGAGTGTAGAGGAGGTGGAAAGGCAGTTGCTGAGTGGCTAAAACGGTGTAGAGGTGGTGAAATGGAAGTGTAGAGGGTCTTGGGAGGAAGGAGTTGTAGGAGTAGAAATGAAGGAATGTAGAGGGGATGGAAAGGGAAGTGTAGAGGCTGTTCACAGGAAGGAGTGTAGAGGGAGAGAAAGGAAGTAGTGTAGAGGTGGTGGAAAGGGAAGTGTAGAGGAGGTCAAAAGGAAGGACTGTAGAAGGTGTAGAAGGAAGGAGTGTAGATGGGCTGGAAAGGAAGGATAGTGGAGAGGGTAGAAAGGAAGGAGTGTAGTCTGGGTTGAGAGGGAAGTGTTTCGGAGGTGGAAAGGGAGTTGTATAGGGGGGCAGTAAGGAAGGACTGTTGAACGGGTAGAAAGGAAGGAGTGTAGAGGTGGTGGAAATGGAAGTGTAGAGAGTGTTGGTAGAAAAGGAGTGAAGAGGGAATTGAAAGGAAGGAGTGTAGAGGTGGTGGAAAGGGAATTGTAGATGAGGTCAAAAGGAAGGACTGTAGAAGGTGTGGAAGGAAGGAGTGTAGATGGGTTGGAAAGGAAGGATAGTGGAGAGGGTAGAAAGGAAGGAGGTGTAGTCTGGGTTGAAAGGGAAGTGTTGAGAGTCTGGGTTGAAAGGGAAGGAGTGTAGATGCGGTGAAAAAGAATAGTGGAGAGGGTAGAAAGGAAGCAGTGTCACGGATCAGCCAACCTTTCGTTGCTGCGGAAGTATAGGCGGAAGTGCGAGCGATTTAGTATGGCTCAGTGGCCGGTGAAAGTGGTGTTAGTTCGATGGTTGGGAGTTCGAATCCCAGTTTCCTTTAGATCATGTTTTCTGACATGTTCTTGGTTTGGTAAAAGCGTGTGTATGCACACTCGTTTTACCTGTGTAAGAGTTGTGCAGCACGTGCACACACCGCTCTGTAGGAGCGAGAGGGCTCTTGTCACATTGGCATGACTGCAACTGCAGTGCAGTGCGTGCAATGTGTGTTTTGGCCGGTTAGCGTGCCAAGTGCAGAACTCGCGCTCACCTGCCGTTTACCTGGCTGCAGCTGACTGTGATTAGGCGTGACTTGACTCTGAGACGTCAGAGAGGGCGGGGACCCGTGTGGCAAAGGCCCGGAAGGCTGATGGAGAGGAATTCTTGGCCAGCCAGAACCTCTGCCTGATTTTTAGCAAGCCGGTGAGCAGAGGCTGCAGTGCCCGGCTGAAGGTCCCACCCAAGTCACCACCTTCGCCATCACAAGCTGTCGTGAGGTAACCTTTTATCAGGCGGGGTAGCTGTTTCGAGTGTCTTTAGTTGTCTTTTCCACTTTTGGGAGGTCTGTGGGTTGGACAGTGGCTGGGGTCACTTTATGAAACTGTTACGATTACCTGATGTTACAGACTGTTGTGTAACGGTCCAGTGCTATAATTATCATTCCGTGTGTTACGGGTTTGAGTTTATATTAATACACTTGTGAGGAAGTGTGAGGGAATAGTATAATCTCCGTAATTTGTTCGACAGAGTGTACGTTGGATATGTAAAGCTTACAAGCTGATGTTAGTATCGGAATGTGAGGGAGACGTTGGGGGAAATACTGTGTTTCGATAGGTCCTTAAACCTGCCTAAGTGGCCGCTGTTAGCAGGCGTGTCAGAAGATAGTGTATTCCGTGTAAGCTATTGTGGCTGATAATAGGTTACTGAGTTCTCTCCCTGTATGGACCGAGCACTGGAAGAGTTTGTGTGTTGAGTTGTTCCCTTTAATTGCTCCGTTTGTGATCCGAATGGCTTTGCAGCCATGCGCTGACGCTATCATAATTTTTCCTTTTTGAATGTTCTGTTCCAACATGTCTGCTTGTGCAAGGGAGGGTTACCTTGATTGGGCCTTCGATTCTGGCAGCGTTAGCGCTGTGGGAGCGTGCTTCAGGATGCGCGGCACAAGGTTTGGGGTTCGAGTCTTGGGTTGACCCTGTGCCACCGTATAAGTAGGGCGACGGCCGGTACCCTGGCAGGTTCCGGACCCCCTCACTTCCAGGCATGCATGTTGTCGTGCGATTGGTGTATGACAGTGGTTGTTCATTATTTTGCCTTAGAATGCTTGTTGGATGAATGAGAGCACAACCTGTGGCTTCTTAGGTCGCCCAACGCGCATAGGGTTATGCGGTTATGGACTGGTACTGACAGGGGGGTTATCCCCCGTCCCCAGTTTGTTTGCTTGTTTGTCAAGTAGCGGCAAATCGACTGCTCTGTTGTCCCAGCTCCGAGGTCGCCCCTCGGGGTCTTCCACCTGAGGAGCCGAGCGCTGACACGAAACCCTGGGGTCGCACCCTGGGGATCCAGACCGTCCCTCGGCGTCGACCTTCGACCGCAGCCTGCCCTGCTTGCCGCGACCCTCCCGGACTCATCTGGTGGGGTGCTCTGTGGGTGAGCTGGACGTCGAGGGAGAGAGCGTAGTTAGCGTTCGACTCTCAGCCTGGAGCAGGGATTTTTCAGTCCGTCAACGAGTGACAGATGAGTTAATGAACGTTGCCGCTTGTGCAGTGAATGTGCGAGTGTGTATGTGTTTGGTTCGTTTTCCTTTCGTTTCTTGATTTTGTCCCGGTGGGGGTTACAGGTGGGTTAAGGAGGGGTGGTTTGGAGTTAGGTGGGGGCGAGGGTTTGGGTTTGGGGATAGCTTAGGGAAGTAGGTCCTGTACCCATATGTGTGTGATTGTGTGAATAAAAGTTGTAAAATCGTACACGGATTTCTGCGTCCTTCTTGGGATTGTGTGTTGCGCGGTGTCGACCCTAAAAGTCCACGTCTCCTGACTTTTGGGCTTGCCCAGATTTCTGGCAGGAAGGAGTGTAGAGGGGAGTAGAAAGGAAGGAGTGTAGAGGTGGTGGAAAGGGAAGTGTAGAGAAGGTCAAAAGGAAGGACTGTAGAAGGGGGTGGAAAGGAAGGAGTGTAGATGGGGTGGAAAGGAAGGATAGTGGGAGGGTAGAAAGGAAGCAGTGTAGATGGGGTGGAAAAGGAAGTGTTCGAGGGTGTTGGCAGGAAGAAGTGTAGAGGGAATAGAAAGGAAGGAGTGTAGAGGAGGTGGAAAGAGCATTTGTAGAGAGGGGGTATAAAGGAAGGACTATTGAGTGGGTAGAAAGGAAGGAGTGTAGAGTGGGTGGAAATGGAAGTGTAGATGGTGTTGCAGGAAGGAGTTGTAGAGGGAATAGAAAGGAAGGGATTGTAGAGGTGGTGCGAAACGGAAGTTTAGAGGAGGTCAAAAGGAAGGACTGTAGAAGGGGTGGAATGGAAGGAGGTGTAGATGGGTTGGAAAGGAGGGATAGTTGAAAGGGTAGAAAGGATGCAGTGTTGAGGGTGGTGGAAAGGGAAGTGTAGAGGGTGTTTGATGGAAGGAGTGTAGAGCGAGCAGAAAGGGAGTGTAGTTCAGGTGGAAAGGGAGTTGTTGAGCGGGTAGAAAGGAAGGAGTGTAGAGGGGGTGGAAATGGAAGTGTAGAGAGTGAAGAGGGAATTGAAAGGAAGGAGTGTAGTGGTTGTAGAAAAGGAAGTGTAGAGGAGGTGAAAAGGAAGGACTGTAGAAGGGGTGGAATGGAAGGAGTGTAGATGGGGTGGAAACGAAGGATAGTGGAGAGGGTAGAAAGGAAGCAGTGTAGACGGGGTGGAATGGGAATTGAAGAGAGTGTTGACAGGAAGGAGTGTAGAGGGAGTAGAAAGGAAAGAGTGTAGAGGAGGTGGAAAGGCAGTTGCTGAGTGGCTAAAACGGTGTAGAGGTGGTGGAAATGGAAGTGTAGAGGGTCTTGGGAGGAAGGAGTGTAGGAGTAGAAGGAATGTAGAGGGGATGGAAAGGGAAGTGTAGAGGCTGTTCACAGGAAGGAGTGTAGAGGGAGTAGAAAGGAAGTAGTGTAGAGGTGGTGGAAAGGGAAGTGTAGAGGAGGTCAAAAGGAAGGACTGTAGAAGGTGTAGAAGGAAGGAGTGTAGATGGGCTGGAAAGGAAGGATAGTGGAGAGGGTAGAAAGGAAGGAGTGTAGTCTGGGTTGAGAGGGAAGTGTTTCGGAGGTGGAAAGGGAGTTGTATAGGGGGCAGTAAGGAAGGACTGTTGAACGGGTAGAAAGGAAGGAGTGTAGAGGTGGTGGAAATGGAAGTGTAGAGAGTGTTGGTAGAAAGGAGTGAAGAGGGAATTGAAAGGAAGGAGTGTAGAGGTGGTGGAAAGGGAATTGTAGATGAGGTCAAAAGGAAGGACTGTAGAAGGTGTGGAAGGAAGGAGTGTAGATGGGTTGGAAAGGAAGGATAGTGGAGAGGGTAGAAAGGAAGGAGTGTAGTCTGGGTTGAAAGGGAAGTGTTGAGAGTCTGGGTTGAAAGGGAAGGAGTGTAGATGCGGTGAAAAAGAATAGTGGAGAGGGTAGAAAGGAAGCAGTGTCACGGATCAGCCCAACCTTTCGTTGCTGCGGAAGTATAGGCGGAAGTGCGAGCGATTTAGTATGGCTCAGTGGCCGGTGAAAGTGGTGTTAGTTCCGATGGTTGGGAGTTCGAATCCCAGTTTCTTTAGATCATGTTTTCTGACATGTTCTTGGTTTGGTAAAAGCGTGTGTATGCACACTCGTTTTACCTGTGTAAGAGTTGTGCAGCACGTGCACACACCGCTCTGTAGGAGCGAGAGGGCTCTTGTCACATTGGCATGACTGCAACTGCAGTGCAGTGCGTGCAATGTGTGTTTTGGCCGGTTAGCGTGCCAAGTGCAGAACTCGCGCTCACCTGCCGTTTACCTGGCTGCAGCTGACTGTGATTAGGCGTGACTTGACTCTGAGACGTCAGAGAGGGCGGACCGTGTGGCAAAGGCCCGGAAGGCTGATGGAGAGGAATTCTTGGCCAGCCAGAACCTCTGCCTGATTTTTAGCAAGCCGGTGAGCAGAGGCTGCAGTGCCCGGCTGAAGGTCCCACCCAAGTCACCACCTTCGCCCATCACAAGCTGTCGTGAGGTAACCTTTTATCAGGCGGTAGCTGTTTCGAGTGTCTTTAGTTGTCTTTTCCACTTTTGGGAGGTCTGTGGGTTGGACAGTGGCTGGGGTCACTTTATGAAACTGTTACGATTACCTGATGTTACAGACTGTTGTGTAACGGTCCAGTGCTATAATTATCATTCCGTGTGTTACGGGTTTGAGTTTATATTAATACACTTGTGAGGAAGTGTGAGGGAATAGTATAATCTCCGTAATTTGTTCGACAGAGTGTACGTTGGATATGTAAAGCTTACAAGCTGATGTTAGTATCGGGAATGTGAGGGAGACGTTGGGGGAAATACTGTGTTTCGATAGGTCCTTAAACCTGCCTAAGTGGCCGCTGTTAGCAGCGTGTCAGAAGATAGTGTATTCCGTGTAAGCTATTGTGGCGAAATAGGTTACTGAGTTCTCTCCCTGTATGGACCGAGCACTGGAAGAGTTTGTGTGTTGAGTTGTTCCCTTTAATTGCTCCGTTTCGTGATCGAATGGCTTTGGCAGCCATGCGCTGACGCTATCATAATTTTTCTTTTTGAATGTTCTGTTCCAACATGTCTGCTTGTGCAAGGGTGGTTACCCTTGATTGGGCCTTCGATTCTGGCAGCGTAGCGCTGTGGGAGCGTGCTTCAGGATGCGCGGCCAAGGTTTGGGGTTCGAGTCTTGGGTTGACCTGTGCCACCGTATAAGTAGGGCGACGGCCGGTACCCTGGCAGGTTCGGACCCCTCACTTCCAGGCATGCATGTTGTGTGCGATTGGTGTATGACAGTGGTTGTTCCATTATTTTGCCTTAGAATGCTTGTTGGATGAATGAGAGCAACAACCTGTGGCTTCTTAGGTCGCCCAACGCGCATAGGGTTATGCGGTTATGGACTGGTACTGACAGGGGGTTATCCCCGTCCCCAGTTTGATTTGCCTTGTTTGTCAAGTAGCGGCAAATCGACTGCTCTGTTGTCCCAGCTCGAGGTCGCCCCTCGGGGTCTTCCACCTGAGGAGCCGAGCGCTGACACGAAACCCTGGGGTCGCACCCTGGGGATCCAGACCGTCCCTCGGCGTCGACCTTCGACCGCAGCCTGCCCTGCTTGCCGCGACCTCCCGGACTCATCTGGTGGGGTGCTCTGTGGGTGAGCTGGCGTAGTTAGCGTTCGACTCTCAGCCTGAGCAGGGATTTTTCAGTCGTCAAACGAGTGACAGATGAGTTAAATGAACGTTGCCGCTTGTGCAGTGAATGTGCGAGTGTGTATGTGTTTGGTTCGTTTTCCTTTCGTTTCTTGATTTTGTCCGGTGGGGGTTACAGGTGGGTTAAGGAGGGGTGGTTTGGAGTTAGGTGGGGGCGAGGGTTTGGGTTTGGGGCTAGTTAGGAAGTAGGTCTGTACCCATATGTGTGGTGATTGTGTGAATAACAAGTTGTAAATGTACACGGATTTCTGCGTCCTTCTTGGGATTGTGTGTTGCGCGGTGTCGACCCTACAAAGTCCACGGTCTCCTGACTTTTGGGCTTGCCCAGATTTCTGGCGTGTGTGACAAGCAGTATAGAGGGATGGAAAGGGAAGTGTACAGGGTTGTTGGCAGGAAGGAGTGTAGAGGAGTAGAAAGGAAGGAGTGTAGAGGTGGTGGAAAGGGAAGTGTAGAGGTCAAAAGGAAGGACTCTAGAATGGCTGGACAGGACAGGAGTCTAGATGGGTGGAAAGGAAGGATAGCGGAGGGGGTAGAAAGGAAGCTGTGTAGACGGGGTGGCAAGGGAAGTGTAGAGGGTGTTGACAGGACGGAGTGTAGAGGCAGTAGGAAGGAAGGAGTGTAGAGGAAGTAGAAAGGGAGTTGTAGAGGGGGTATAAAGGAAGGACTGCTGAGCGGGTAGAAAGGAAGGAGTGTAGAGGGGGTGGAAATGGAAGTGTAGAGAGTGTTGGCAGAAAGGAGTGTTCAGGGAATGAAAGGAAGGAGTGTAGAGTGGTTAGAAAGGGAAGTGTAGAGGAGGTCAAAAGGAAGGACTGTAGAAGGGGTGGAGAGAAGGAGTGTAGATGGGGTGGAAAAGGATAGTGGAGACGGTAGAAAGCAAGCAGTATAGAGGGGATGGAAGGGAAGTGTCGAGGGGTTAATCAAGGAAGGACTTTTGCGCGGTTAGAAAGGAAGGAGTGTAGAGGAGATGGAAATGAAGTGTAGAGGGAGTTGGCAGAAAAGAGTGTACAGGGAATTGAAAGGAAGGAGTGTAGAAGTCGTGGAAACGCACGTGTAGAGGACGTCAAAAGGAAGGACTGTACCAGGGGTGGAATGGAAGGAGTGTATATGGGGTGGAAAGGAAGGATAGAGGGTGATGGCAGGACGGAGTGTAGAGGGAGTAGAAAGGAAGGAGTGTAGAGGTGGTGGAAGGGAAGTGTAGAGAAGGTCAAAAGGAAGGGACTGTAGAAGGGGTGGAAAGGAAGGAGTGTAGATGGGTGGAAAGGAAGGATAGTGGGAGGGTAGAAAGGAAGCAGTGTAGATGGGGTGGAAAAGGAAGTGTAGAGGGTGTTGGCAGGAAGAAGTGTAGAGGGAATAGAAAGGAAGGAGTGTAGAGGAGGTGGAAAGGCAGTTGTAGAGGGGTATAAAGGAAGGGACTATTGACGTGGGTAGAAAGGAAGGAGTGTAGAGTGGGTGGAAATGGAAGTGTAGATGGTGTTGGCAGGAAGGCGTGTAGAGGGAATAGAAAGGAAGGATTGTAGAGGTGGTGGAAACGGAAGTTTAGAGGAGGTCAAAAGGAAGGACTGTGAAGGGTGGAATGGAAGGAGTGTAGATGGGTTGGAAAGGAGGGATAGTTGAAAGGGTAGAAAGGATGCAGTGTAGCGGTGGTGGAAGGGAGTGTAGAGGGTGTTTGATGGAAGGAGTTGTAGAGCGAGGCAGAAAGGGAGTGTAGTTCAGGTGGAAAGGGAGTTGTTGAGCGGGTACGAAGGAAGGAGTGTAGAGGGGGAGGGAAATGGACGTGTAGAGAGTGAAGAGGGAATTGAAAAGGAAGGAGTGTAGTGGTTGTAGAAAAGGAAGTGTAGAGGAGGTGAAAAGGAGGACTGTAGAAGGGGTGGAATGGAAGGAGTGTTAGATGGGGTGGAAACGAAGGATAGTGGCAGAGGGTAGAAAGGAAGCAGTGTAGACGGGGTGAATGGAATTGAAAGAGAGTGTTGACAGGACGGAGTGTAGAGGGAGTAGAAAGGAAAGAGTGTAGAGGAGGTGGAAAGGCAGTTGCTGAGTGGCTAAAACGGTGTAGAGGTGGTGGAAATGGAAGTGTAGAGGGTCTTGGGAGGAAGGAGTGTAGGAGTAGAAATGAAGGAATGTAGAGGGATGAAAGGGAAGTTGTAGAGGCTGTTCACAGGAAGGAGTGTAGAGGGTATAGAAAGGAAGTAGTGTAGAGGTGGTGGAAAGGGAAGTGTAGAGGAGGTCAAAAGGAAGGACTGTAGAAGGTGTAGAAGGAAGGAGTGTAGATGGGCTGGAAAGGAAGGATAGTGGAGAGGGTAGAAAGGAAGGAGTGTAGTCTGGGTTGAGAGGGAAGTGTTTCGGAGGTGGAAAGGGAGTTGTATAGGGGGCAGTAAGGAAGGACTGTTGAACGGGTAGACAGGAAGGAGTGTAGAGGTGGTGGAAATGGAAGTGTAGAGAGTGTTGGTAGAAGGAGTGAAGAGGAATGAAATGGACGGAGTGTAGAGGTGGTGGAAAGGGAATTGTAGATGAGGTCAAAGGAAGGACTGTAGAAGGTGTGGAAGGAAGGAGTGTAGATGGGTTGGAAAGGAAGGATAGTGGAGAGGGTAGAAAGGAAGGAGTGTAGTCTGGGTTGAAAGGAAGTGTTGAGAGTCTGGGTTGAAAGGAAGGAGTGTAGATGCGGTGAAAAAGAATAGTGGAGAGGGTAGAAAGGAAGCAGTGTCACGGATCAGCCCAACCTTTCGTTGCTGCGGAAGTATAGGCGGAAGTGCGAGCGATTTAGTATGGCTCAGTGGCCGGTGAAAGTGGTGTTAGTTCCGATGGTTGGGAGTTCGAATCCCAGTTTCTTTAGATCATGTTTTCTGACATGTTCTTGGTTTGGTAAAAGCGTGTGTATGCACACTCGTTTTACCTGTGTAAGAGTTGTGCAGCACGTGCACACACCGCTCTGTAGGAGCGAGAGGGCTCTTGTCACATTGGCATGACTGCAACTGCAGTGCAGTGCGTGCAATGTGTGTTTTGGCCGGTTAGCGTGCCAAGTGCAGAACTCGCGCTCACCTGCCGTTTACCTGGCTGCAGCTGACTGTGATTAGGCGTGACTTGACTCTGAGACGTCAGAGAGGGCGGACCGTGTGGCAAAGGCCCGGAAGGCTGATGGAGAGGATTCTTGGCCAGCCAGAACCTCTGCCTGATTTTTAGCAAGCCGGTGAGCAGAGGCTGCAGTGCCCGGCTGAAGGTCCCACCCAAGTCACCACCTTCGCCCATCACAAGCTGTCGTGAGGTAACCTTTTATCAGGCGGTAGCTGTTTCGAGTGTCTTTAGTTGTCTTTTCCACTTTTGGGAGGTCTGTGGGTTGGACAGTGGCTGGGGTCACTTTATGAAACTGTTACGATTACCTGATGTTACAGACTGTTGTGTAACGGTCCAGTGCTATAATTATCATTCCGTGTGTTACGGGTTTGAGTTTATATTAATACACTTGTGAGGAAGTGTGAGGGAATAGTATAATCTCCGTAATTTGTTCGACAGAGTGTACGTTGGATATGTAAAGCTTACAAGCTGATGTTAGTATCGGGAATGTGAGGGAGACGTTGGGGGAAATACTGTGTTTCGATAGGTCCTTAAACCTGCCTAAGTGGCCCGCTGTTAGCAGCGTGTCAGAAGATAGTGTATTCCGTGTAAGCTATTGTGGCGATAATAGGTTACTGAGTTCTCTCCCTGTATGGGACCGAGCACTGGAAGAGTTTGTGTGTTGAGTTGTTCCCTTTAATTGCTCCGTTTGTGATCCGAATGGCTTTGGCAGCCATGCGCTGACGCTATCATAATTTTTCCTTTTTGAATGTTCTGTTCCAACATGTCTGCTTGTGCAAGGGAGGTTACCTTGATTGGGGCCTTCGATTCTGGCAGCGTAGCGCTGTGGGAGCGTGCTTCAGGATGCGCGGCACAAGGTTTGGGGTTCGAGTCTTGGGTTGACCTGTGCCACCGTATAAGTAGGGCGACGGCCGGTACCCTGGCAGGTTCCGGACCCCTCACTTCCAGGCATGCATGTTGTCGTGCGATTGGTGTATGCCAGTGGTTGTTCATTATTTTGCCTTAGAATGCTTGTTGGATGAATGAGAGCACAACCTGTGGCTTCTTAGGTCGCCCCAACGCGCATAGGGTTATGCGGTTATGGACTGGTACTGACAGGGGGTTATCCCCGTCCCCAGTTTGTTTGCTTGTTTGTCAAGTAGCGGCAAAATCGACTGCTCTGTTGTCCAGCCTCCGAGGTCGCCCCTCGGGGTCTTCCACCTGAGGAGCCGAGCGCTGACACGAAACCCTGGGGTCGCACCCTGGGGATCCAGACCGTCCCTCGGCGTCGACCTTCGACCGCAGCCTGCCCTGCTTGCCGCGACCCTCCGGACTCATCTGGTGGGGTGCTCTGTGGGTGAGCTGGACGTCGAGGGAGAGAGCGTAGTTAGCGTTCGACTCTCAGCCTGGAGCAGGGATTTTTCAGTCGTCAACGAGTGCCAGATGAGTTAAATGAACCGTTGCCGCTTGTGCAGTGAATGTGCGAGTGTGTATGTGTTTGGTTCGTTTTCCTTTCGTTTCTTGATTTTGTCCCGGTGGGGGTTACAGGTGGGTTAAGGAGGGGTGGTTTGGAGTTAGGTGGGGGCGAGGGTTTGGGTTTGGGGATAGCTTAGGAAGTAGGTCCTGTACCCATATGTGTGTGATTGTGTGAATAAAAGTTGTAAAATCGTACACGGATTTCTGCGTCCTTCTTGGGATTGTGTGTTGCGCGGTGTCGACCCTAAAAGTCCACGTCTCCTGACTTTTGGGCTTGCCCAGATTTCTGGCAGGAAGGAGTGTAGAGGGAGTAGAAAGGAAGGAGTGTAGAGGTGGTGGAAAGGGAAGTGTAGAGAAGGTCAAAAGGAAGGACTGTAGAGGGGTGGGAAAGGAAGGAGTGTAGATGGGGTGGAAGGAAAGGAAGGATAGTGGGAGGGTAGAAAGGAAGCAGTGTAGATGGGGTGGAAAAGGAAGTGTAGAGGGTGTTGGCAGGAAGAAGTGTAGAGGGAATAGAAAGGAAGGAGTGTAGAGGAGGTGGAAAGGCAGTTGTAGAGGGGGTATAAAGGAAGGACTATTGAGTGGGTAGAAAGGAAGGAGTGTAGAGTGGGTGGAAATGGAAGTGTAGATGGTGTTGGCAGGAAGGAGTGTAGAGGGAATAGAAAGGAAGGATTGTAGAGGTGGTGGAAACGGAAGTTTAGAGGAGGTCAAAAGGAAGGACTGTAGAAGGGGTGGAATGGAAGGAGTGTAGATGGGTTGGAAAGGAGGGATAGTTGAAAGGGTAGAAAGGATGCAGTGTAGAGGGGGTGGAAAGGGAAGTGTAGAGGGTGTTTGATGGAAGGAGTGTAGAGCGAGCAGAAAGGGAGTGTAGTTCAGGTGGAAAGGGAGTTGTTGAGCGGGTAGAAAGGAAGGAGTGTAGAGGGGGTGGAAATGGAAGTGTAGAGAGTGAAGAGGGAATTGAAAGGAAGGAGTGTAGTGGTTGTAGAAAAGGAAGTGTAGAGGAGGTGAAAAGGAAGGACTGTAGAAGGGGTGGAATGGAAGGAGTGTAGATGGGGTGGAAACGAAGGATAGTGGAGAGGGTAGAAAGGAAGCAGTGTAGACGGGGTGGAATGGGAATTGAAGAGAGTGTTGACAGGAAGGAGTGTAGAGGGAGTAGAAAGGAAAGAGTGTAGAGGAGGTGGAAAGGCAGTTGCTGAGTGGCTAAAACGGTGTAGAGGTGGTGGAAATGGAAGTGTAGAGGGTCTTGGGAGGAAGGAGTGTAGGAGTAGAAATGAAGGAATGTAGAGGGGATGGAAAGGGAAGTGTAGAGGCTGTTCACAGGAAGGAGTGTAGAGGGAGTAGAAAGGAAGTAGTGTAGAGGTGGTGGAAAGGGAAGTGTAGAGGAGGTCAAAAGGAAGGACTGTAGAAGGTGTAGAAGGAAGGAGTGTAGATGGGCTGGAAAGGAAGGATAGTGGAGAGGGTAGAAAGGAAGGAGTGTAGTCTGGGTTGAGAGGGAAGTGTTTCGGAGGTGGAAAGGGAGTTGTATAGGGGGCAGTAAGGAAGGACTGTTGAACGGGTAGAAAGGAAGGAGTGTAGAGGTGGTGGAAATGGAAGTGTAGAGAGTGTTGGTAGAAAGGAGTGAAGAGGGAATTGAAAGGAAGGAGTGTAGAGGTGGTGGAAAGGGAATTGTAGATGAGGTCAAAAGGAAGGACTGTAGAAGGTGTGGAAGGAAGGAGTGTAGATGGGTTGGAAAGGAAGGATAGTGGAGAGGGTAGAAAGGAAGGAGTGTAGTCTGGGTTGAAAGGGAAGTGTTGAGAGTCTGGGTTGAAAGGGAAGGAGTGTAGATGCGGTGAAAAAGAATAGTGGAGAGGGTAGAAAGGAAGCAGTGTCACGGATCAGCCCAACCTTTCGTTGCTGCGGAAGTATAGGCGGAAGTGCGAGCGATTTAGTATGGCTCAGTGGCCGGTGAAAGTGGTGTTAGTTCCGATGGTTGGGAGTTCGAATCCCAGTTTCTTTAGATCATGTTTTCTGACATGTTCTTGGTTTGGTAAAAGCGTGTGTATGCACACTCGTTTTACCTGTGTAAGAGTTGTGCAGCACGTGCACACACCGCTCTGTAGGAGCGAGAGGGCTCTTGTCACATTGGCATGACTGCAACTGCAGTGCAGTGCGTGCAATGTGTGTTTTGGCCGGTTAGCGTGCCAAGTGCAGAACTCGCGCTCACCTGCCGTTTACCTGGCTGCAGCTGACTGTGATTAGGCGTGACTTGACTCTGAGACGTCAGAGAGGGCGGACCGTGTGGCAAAGGCCCGGAAGGCTGATGGAGAGGAATTCTTGGCCAGCCAGAACCTCTGCCTGATTTTTAGCAAGCCGGTGAGCAGAGGCTGCAGTGCCCGGCTGAAGGTCCCACCCAAGTCACCACCTTCGCCCATCACAAGCTGTCGTGAGGTAACCTTTTATCAGGCGGTAGCTGTTTCGAGTGTCTTTAGTTGTCTTTTCCACTTTTGGGAGGTCTGTGGGTTGGACAGTGGCTGGGGTCACTTTATGAAACTGTTACGATTACCTGATGTTACAGACTGTTGTGTAACGGTCCAGTGCTATAATTATCATTCCGTGTGTTACGGGTTTGAGTTTATATTAATACACTTGTGAGGAAGTGTGAGGGAATAGTATAATCTCCGTAATTTGTTCGACAGAGTGTACGTTGGATATGTAAAGCTTACAAGCTGATGTTAGTATCGGGAATGTGAGGGAGACGTTGGGGGAAATACTGTGTTTCGATAGGTCCTTAAACCTGCCTAAGTGGCCGCTGTTAGCAGCGTGTCAGAAGATAGTGTATTCCGTGTAAGCTATTGTGGCGATAATAGGTTACTGAGTTCTCTCCCTGTATGGACCGAGCACTGGAAGAGTTTGTGTGTTGAGTTGTTCCCTTTAATTGCTCCGTTTGTGATCCGAATGGCTTTGGCAGCCATGCGCTGACGCTATCATAATTTTTCCTTTTTGAATGTTCTGTTCCAACATGTCTGCTTGTGCAAGGGAGGTTACCTTGATTGGGCCTTCGATTCTGGCAGCGTAGCGCTGTGGGAGCGTGCTTCAGGATGCGCGGCACAAGGTTTGGGGTTCGAGTCTTGGGTTGACCTGTGCCACCGTATAAGTAGGGCGACGGCCGGTACCCTGGCAGGTTCCGGACCCCTCACTTCCAGGCATGCATGTTGTCGTGCGATTGGTGTATGACAGTGGTTGTTCATTATTTTGCCTTAGAATGCTTGTTGGATGAATGAGAGCACAACCTGTGGCTTCTTAGGTCGCCCAACGCGCATAGGGTTATGCGGTTATGGACTGGTACTGACAGGGGGTTATCCCCGTCCCCAGTTTGTTTGCTTGTTTGTCAAGTAGCGGCAAATCGACTGCTCTGTTGTCCCAGCTCCGAGGTCGCCCCTCGGGGTCTTCCACCTGAGGAGCCGAGCGCTGACACGAAACCCTGGGGTCGCACCCTGGGGATCCAGACCGTCCCTCGGCGTCGACCTTCGACCGCAGCCTGCCCTGCTTGCCGCGACCTCCCGGACTCATCTGGTGGGGTGCTCTGTGGGTGAGCTGGACGTCGAGGGAGAGAGCGTAGTTAGCGTTCGACTCTCAGCCTGGAGCAGGGATTTTTCAGTCCGTCAACGAGTGACAGATGAGTTAAATGAACGTTGCCGCTTGTGCAGTGAATGTGCGAGTGTGTATGTGTTTGGTTCGTTTTCCTTTCGTTTCTTGATTTTGTCCCGGTGGGGGTTACAGGTGGGTTAAGGAGGGGTGGTTTGGAGTTAGGTGGGGGCGAGGGTTTGGGTTTGGGGATAGCTTAGGAAGTAGGTCCTGTACCCATATGTGTGTGATTGTGTGAATAAAAGTTGTAAAATCGTACACGGATTTCTGCGTCCTTCTTGGGATTGTGTGTTGCGCGGTGTCGACCCTAAAAGTCCACGTCTCCTGACTTTTGGGCTTGCCCAGATTTCTGGAGTGTGTGACAAGCAGTATAGAGGGGATGGAAAGGGAAGTGTACAGGGTGTTGGCAGGAAGGAGTGTAGAGGGAGTAGAAAGGAAGGAGTGTAGAGGTGGTGGAAAGGGAAGTGTAGAGGTCAAAAGGAAGGACTCTAGAATGGCTGGACAGGAAGGAGTCTAGATGGGGTGGAAAGGAAGGATAGCGGAGGGGGTAGAAAGGAAGCTGTGTAGACGGGGTGGAAAGGGAAGTGTAGAGGGTGTTGGCAGGAAGGAGTGTAGAGGCAGTAGGAAGGAAGGAGTGTAGAGGAAGTAGAAAGGGAGTTGTAGAGGGGGTATAAAGGAAGGACTGCTGAGCGGGTAGAAAGGAAGGAGTGTAGAGGGGGTGGAAATGGAAGTGTAGAGAGTGTTGGCAGAAAGGAGTGTTCAGGGAATTGAAAGGAAGGAGTGTAGAGGTGGTAGAAAGGGAAGTGTAGAGGAGGTCAAAAGGAAGGACTGTAGAAGGGGTGGAGAGGAAGGAGTGTAGATGGGGTGGAAAAGGATAGTGGAGACGGTAGAAAGCAAGCAGTATAGAGGGGATGGAAAGGGAAGTGTAGAGGGGTTATCAAGGAAGGACTTTTGAGCGGTTAGAAAGGAAGGAGTGTAGAGGAGATGGAAATGGAAGTGTAGAGGGAGTTGGCAGAAAAGAGTGTACAGGGAATTGAAAGGAAGGAGTGTAGAAGTCGTGGAAACGCACGTGTAGAGGACGTCAAAAGGAAGGACTGTACCAGGGGTGGAATGGAAGGAGTGTATATGGGGTGGAAAGGAAGGATAGAGGGTGATGGCAGGAAGGAGTGTAGAGGGAGTAGAAAGGAAGGAGTGTAGAGGTGGTGGAAAGGGAAGTGTAGAGAAGGTCAAAAGGAAGGACTGTAGAAGGGGTGGAAAGGAAGGAGTGTAGATGGGGTGGAAAGGAAGGATAGTGGGAGGGTAGAAAGGAAGCAGTGTAGATGGGGTGGAAAAGGAAGTGTAGAGGGTGTTGGCAGGAAGAAGTGTAGAGGGAATAGAAAGGAAGGAGTGTAGAGGAGGTGGAAAGGCAGTTGTAGAGGGGGTATAAAGGAAGGACTATTGAGTGGGTAGAAAGGAAGGAGTGTAGAGTGGGTGGAAATGGAAGTGTAGATGGTGTTGGCAGGAAGGAGTGTAGAGGGAATAGAAAGGAAGGATTGTAGAGGTGGTGGAAACGGAAGTTTAGAGGAGGTCAAAAGGAAGGACTGTAGAAGGGGTGGAATGGAAGGAGTGTAGATGGGTTGGAAAGGAGGGATAGTTGAAAGGGTAGAAAGGATGCAGTGTAGAGGGGGTGGAAAGGGAAGTGTAGAGGGTGTTTGATGGAAGGAGTGTAGAGCGAGCAGAAAGGGAGTGTAGTTCAGGTGGAAAGGGAGTTGTTGAGCGGGTAGAAAGGAAGGAGTGTAGAGGGGGTGGAAATGGAAGTGTAGAGAGTGAAGAGGGAATTGAAAGGAAGGAGTGTAGTGGTTGTAGAAAAGGAAGTGTAGAGGAGGTGAAAAGGAAGGACTGTAGAAGGGGTGGAATGGAAGGAGTGTAGATGGGGTGGAAACGAAGGATAGTGGAGAGGGTAGAAAGGAAGCAGTGTAGACGGGGTGGAATGGGAATTGAAGAGAGTGTTGACAGGAAGGAGTGTAGAGGGAGTAGAAAGGAAAGAGTGTAGAGGAGGTGGAAAGGCAGTTGCTGAGTGGCTAAAACGGTGTAGAGGTGGTGGAAATGGAAGTGTAGAGGGTCTTGGGAGGAAGGAGTGTAGGAGTAGAAGGAATGTAGAGGGGATGGAAAGGGAAGTGTAGAGGCTGTTCACAGGAAGGAGTGTAGAGGGAGTAGAAAGGAAGTAGTGTAGAGGTGGTGGAAAGGGAAGTGTAGAGGAGGTCAAAAGGAAGGACTGTAGAAGGTGTAGAAGGAAGGAGTGTAGATGGGCTGGAAAGGAAGGATAGTGGAGAGGGTAGAAAGGAAGGAGTGTAGTCTGGGTTGAGAGGGAAGTGTTTCGGAGGTGGAAAGGGAGTTGTATAGGGGGCAGTAAGGAAGGACTGTTGAACGGGTAGAAAGGAAGGAGTGTAGAGGTGGTGGAAATGGAAGTGTAGAGAGTGTTGGTAGAAAGGAGTGAAGAGGGAATTGAAAGGAAGGAGTGTAGAGGTGGTGGAAAGGGAATTGTAGATGAGGTCAAAAGGAAGGACTGTAGAAGGTGTGGAAGGAAGGAGTGTAGATGGGTTGGAAAGGAAGGATAGTGGAGAGGGTAGAAAGGAAGGAGTGTAGTCTGGGTTGAAAGGGAAGTGTTGAGAGTCTGGGTTGAAAGGGAAGGAGTGTAGATGCGGTGGAAAAGAATAGTGGAGAGGGTAGAAAGGAAGCAGTGTCACGGATCAGCCCAACCTTTCGTTGCTGCGGAAGTATAGGCGGAAGTGCGAGCGATTTAGTATGGCTCAGTGGCCGGTGAAAGTGGTGTTAGTTCCGATGGTTGGGAGTTCGAATCCCAGTTTCTTTAGATCATGTTTTCTGACATGTTCTTGGTTTGGTAAAAGCGTGTGTATGCACACTCGTTTTACCTGTGTAAGAGTTGTGCAGCACGTGCACACACCGCTCTGTAGGAGCGAGAGGGCTCTTGTCACATTGGCATGACTGCAACTGCAGTGCAGTGCGTGCAATGTGTGTTTTGGCCGGTTAGCGTGCCAAGTGCAGAACTCGCGCTCACCTGCCGTTTACCTGGCTGCAGCTGACTGTGATTAGGCGTGACTTGACTCTGAGACGTCAGAGAGGGCGGACCGTGTGGCAAAGGCCCGGAAGGCTGATGGAGAGGAATTCTTGGCCAGCCAGAACCTCTGCCTGATTTTTAGCAAGCCGGTGAGCAGAGGCTGCAGTGCCCGGCTGAAGGTCCCACCCAAGTCACCACCTTCGCCCATCACAAGCTGTCGTGAGGTAACCTTTTATCAGGCGGTAGCTGTTTCGAGTGTCTTTAGTTGTCTTTTCCACTTTTGGGAGGTCTGTGGGTTGGACAGTGGCTGGGGTCACTTTATGAAACTGTTACGATTACCTGATGTTACAGACTGTTGTGTAACGGTCCAGTGCTATAATTATCATTCCGTGTGTTACGGGTTTGAGTTTATATTAATACACTTGTGAGGAAGTGTGAGGGAATAGTATAATCTCCGTAATTTGTTCGACAGAGTGTACGTTGGATATGTAAAGCTTACAAGCTGATGTTAGTATCGGGAATGTGAGGGAGACGTTGGGGGAAATACTGTGTTTCGATAGGTCCTTAAACCTGCCTAAGTGGCCGCTGTTAGCAGCGTGTCAGAAGATAGTGTATTCCGTGTAAGCTATTGTGGCGATAATAGGTTACTGAGTTCTCTCCCTGTATGGACCGAGCACTGGAAGAGTTTGTGTGTTGAGTTGTTCCCTTTAATTGCTCCGTTTGTGATCCGAATGGCTTTGGCAGCCATGCGCTGACGCTATCATAATTTTTCCTTTTTGAATGTTCTGTTCCAACATGTCTGCTTGTGCAAGGGAGGTTACCTTGATTGGGCCTTCGATTCTGGCAGCGTAGCGCTGTGGGAGCGTGCTTCAGGATGCGCGGCACAAGGTTTGGGGTTCGAGTCTTGGGTTGACCTGTGCCACCGTATAAGTAGGGCGACGGCCGGTACCCTGGCAGGTTCCGGACCCCTCACTTCCAGGCATGCATGTTGTCGTGCGATTGGTGTATGACAGTGGTTGTTCATTATTTTGCCTTAGAATGCTTGTTGGATGAATGAGAGCACAACCTGTGGCTTCTTAGGTCGCCCAACGCGCATAGGGTTATGCGGTTATGGACTGGTACTGACAGGGGGTTATCCCCGTCCCCAGTTTGTTTGCTTGTTTGTCAAGTAGCGGCAAATCGACTGCTCTGTTGTCCCAGCTCCGAGGTCGCCCCTCGGGGTCTTCCACCTGAGGAGCCGAGCGCTGACACGAAACCCTGGGGTCGCACCCTGGGGATCCAGACCGTCCCTCGGCGTCGACCTTCGACCGCAGCCTGCCCTGCTTGCCGCGACCTCCCGGACTCATCTGGTGGGGTGCTCTGTGGGTGAGCTGGACGTCGAGGGAGAGAGCGTAGTTAGCGTTCGACTCTCAGCCTGGAGCAGGGATTTTTCAGTCCGTCAACGAGTGACAGATGAGTTAAATGAACGTTGCCGCTTGTGCAGTGAATGTGCGAGTGTGTATGTGTTTGGTTCGTTTTCCTTTCGTTTCTTGATTTTGTCCCGGTGGGGGTTACAGGTGGGTTAAGGAGGGGTGGTTTGGAGTTAGGTGGGGGCGAGGGTTTGGGTTTGGGGATAGCTTAGGAAGTAGGTCCTGTACCCATATGTGTGTGATTGTGTGAATAAAAGTTGTAAAATCGTACACGGATTTCTGCGTCCTTCTTGGGATTGTGTGTTGCGCGGTGTCGACCCTAAAAGTCCACGTCTCCTGACTTTTGGGCTTGCCCAGATTTCTGGAGTGTGTGACAAGCAGTATAGAGGGGATGGAAAGGGAAGTGTACAGGGTGTTGGCAGGAAGGAGTGTAGAGGGAGTAGAAAGGAAGGAGTGTAGAGGTGGTGGAAAGGGAAGTGTAGAGGTCAAAAGGAAGGACTCTAGAATGGCTGGACAGGAAGGAGTCTAGATGGGGTGGAAAGGAAGGATAGTGGAGGGGGTAGAAAGGAAGCTGTGTAGACGGGGTGGAAAGGGAAGTGTAGAGGGTGTTGGCAGGAAGGAGTGTAGAGGCAGTAGGAAGGAAGGAGTGTAGAGGAAGTAGAAAGGGAGTTGTAGAGGGGGTATAAAGGAAGGACTGCTGAGCGGGTAGAAAGGAAGGAGTGTAGAGGGGGTGGAAATGGAAATGTAGAGAGTGTTGGCAGAAAGGAGTGTTCAGGGAATTGAAAGGAAGGAGTGTAGAGGTGGTAGAAAGGGAAGTGTAGAGGAGGTCAAAAGGAAGGACTGTAGAAGGGGTGGAGAGGAAGGAGTGTAGATGGGGTGGAAAGGAAGGATAGTGGAGGGGGTAGAAAGGAGGCTGTGTAGACGGGGTGGAAAGGGAAGTGTAGAGGGTGTTGACAAGGAGTGTAGAGGCAGTTGAAAGGAAGGAGCGTAGAGGAGGTGGAAAGGAAGTTGTAGAGGGTATTGGCAGGAAGGAGTGTAGAGGGAGTAGAAAGGAAGGAGTGTCGAGGTGGTGGAGAGGGAAGTGTAGAGGAGGTCAAAAGGAAGGAGTGTAGAGGGGTTGTAAAGGAAGGAGTGTAGAGGGGTTGGATAGGGATGTGTAGAGGGTGTTGGCAGGAACGAGTGTAGGAGTAGTAAGGAAGGAGTGTAGAGGTGGTGGAAAGGGAAGTGTAGAGGAGGTCAAAAGAATGGACAGTAGAAGTGGTGGAACGGAAGGAGTGTAGATGGGGCGAAAAGGAATAATAGTGGAGAGGGTAGGAAGGAAGCAGTGCAGAGGGGGTGGAAAGGGAAGTGAAGAGGGTGTTGACTGGAAGGTGTGTAGAGGGAGTAGAAAGGAAGAAGTGTAGTGCCGGTGGAGAGGGAAGCCTAGAGGAGGTCAAAAGGAAGGACTGTAGAAGGGGTGGAACGGAAGCAGTGTTGATGGGGTAGAAAGGATGGAGTGTTGATGGGGTGGAAAGGAAGGATAGTAGAGAGGGTAGAAAGGAAGTAGTGTAGAGGGGGTGGAAATGGAAGTGTAGAGGGTGTTGGCAGGAAGGAGTGTAGAGGGAGTAGAAAGGAAGGAGTGTTTAGGAGGTGGAAAGGGAGTTGTAGAGGGGGTATAAAGGAAGAAGTGTTGAGCTGGTAGAAAGGGAGTGTAGAGGGGGGTGGAAATGGAAGTGTAGAGGGTATTGGGAGGAAGTAGTGTACAGGGAATTGAAAGGAAGAATCGTAGAGGTGGTGGAAAGGGAAGTGTAGAGGAGGTCAAAAGGAAGGACATTAGAAGGGGTGGAATGGAAGGAGTGTAGATGGGGTGGAAAGGATGGATAGTGGAGAGGGTAGAAAGGAAGCAGTATAGAGGGGATGGAAAGCGAAGTGTAGAGGGTGTTGGCAGGAAGGAGTGTAGAGGGACTAGAAAGGAAGGATAGTAAAGGTTATGGAAAGGGAAGTGTAGAGGAGGTCAAAAGGAAGGATTGTAGAAGGGGTGGAAAGGAAGGAGTGTAGATGGGGTGGAAAAAGGATAGTGGAGAGGGTAGAAAGGAAGCAGTGTAGAGGGGGTGGAAAGGGAAGTGAAGAGGGTGTTGGAAGGAAGAAGTGTAGAGGGAGTAGAAAGGAAGGAGAGTAAAGGTGGTGGAAAGGGAAGTGTAGAGTATGTTCACAGGAAGGAGTGTAGAGTGACTAGAAAGGTAGGAGCAGAGAAGATGTGGAAAGGAAGTTGTACAAGGGGTAGAAAGGAATAATTGTTGAGCGGGTAGAAAGAAAGGAGTGTAGAGGTGGTTGAAAGGAGAGTATAGACTAAATTGGCAGGAAGGAGTGTAGAGAGACGAGAAAGGAAGAAGTATAGAGGTGGTGGAAAGGGCGGTTTAGAGAAGGTCAAAAGGAAGGACAGTAGAAGTTGTGGAAAGGAAGGAGTGTAGATGGAGTGGAAAGGAAGGATAGTGGAAACGGTAGAAAGGTAACAGTGCAGAGGGGGTGGAAAGGGAAGTGTAGAGGGTGTTTTCAGAAAGGATTGTAGAAGGAGTGTAGAGGTGATGGACTGGGAATTGTAGAGGAGTTCAAAAGGAAGGACTGAAGAATGGGTGGAAAGGAAGGAGTGTAGATGTGGTGGAAAGGAAGGATAGTGGAGAGGGAAGAATGGAAGAAGCGTAGAGGGGGTGGAAAGGGAATTGTAGAAGTTGTTCGCAGGAAGGTGTGTAGAGGGAGGAGAAAAGGAGTGTAGAGGAGGTGGAAACGGATTTGCAGAGGGGGTAGGAAGGAAGGACTGTTCAGTGGGTAGAAAGGAAGGAGTGTAGAGGTGGTGGAGAGGGAAGTGTAGAGGACGTCAAAAGTAAGGACTGTAGAAGGGGTGGAAAGGAATGAGTGTACATTGTGTGGAAAGAAAGGATTGTGCAGACGGTAGAAAGGAAGCAGTGAAGAGGGGGTGGAAAGTGAAGTGTAGAGGGTGTTGGCAGGAAGGAGTGTAGAGGGAGTAGAAAGGAATGAGTGTAGAGGTGGTGGAATGGTAAGTGTAGAGGATGTCCAAAGGAAGGACTGTAGAAGGGGTGGAAAGGAAGGAGTGTAGATGGAGCGGAAAGGAAGGATAGTGGAGAGGGTAGAAAGGAAGCTGTGTAGAGATGGTGGAAAAGGAAGTGTAGAGGGTGTTGTCAGGTAGAGAGAGTAGAAAGGAATGAGTGTGGAGGTGGTGGAAAGGGAAGTGTAGAGGTGGTAGAAAGGAAAGACTGTTGAGCAGGTAGAAAGGAAGGAGTGTAGAGGGGGTGGAAAGGGAAATTTAGAGGGTGTTGTCAGGAAGGTGTGTAGAGGGGGTATAAAGGAAGGATTGTAGAGGAGGTGGAAAGGGAGTTGTAGAGAGGGTATAAAGGAAGGACTATTGGGCGGGTAGAAAGGAAGGAGTGTAGAGGGTGTTGAAAGGGAAGTGTAGAGGTTGTTGGCAGTAAGGAGTGTAGAAGGCGTAGAAAGGAAGGAGTGTAGAGGTGGTGGAATGGAAAATGTACAGGAGGTCAAAAAGGACTGTAGAAGTGGTGGAAAGGAAGGAGTATTTTTTGGGTGCAAAGGAAGGATAGTGGAGAGCGTAGAAAGGAAGCAGTGTAGAGGGGGTGGATAGGGAAGTGTAGAGGTTGTTGGTAGGAAGGAGTGTAGAGGAGGTGGAAACGGATTTGTAGAGGGGGTAGAAAAGGACAGTTGAGTGGGTAGAAAGGAAGCAGTGTAGAGGTGGTGGAAAAGGAAGTGTAGAGGGTGTTTGCAGGAAGGAGTGTAGAGGGAGTAGAAAGGAATGAGTGTGGAGGTGGTGGAAAGGGAAGTGTAGAGGGGCTAGAAAGGAAGGACTGTTGAGCAGGTAGATAGGAAGGAGTGTAGAGGGATGAAAAGGGAAGTTTAGAGGGTGTTGCCAGGAAGGAGTGTAGAAGGAGTATAAAGGAAGGATTGTAGAGGAGGTGGAAAGGGAGTTGTAGAGGAGTTTGAAAGGAAGGACTATTGAGCGGGTAGAAAGGAAGGAGTGTAGAGGGTGTGGAAAGGGAAGTGTAGAGGTTGTTGGCAGGAAGGAGTGTAGAAGGCGTAGAAGGGAAGGAGTGTAGATGTGTTGGAAAGGGAGTTGTAGAGGGGGTAGAAAGGAAGGACAGTTGAGTGGGTAGAAAGGAAGGAGTCTAGATGAGGTGGAAAGGGAAGTGTAGATGGTGATCGCAGGAGGGAGTGTAGAGGGATTAGAAAGGAAGAAGTGTAGAGGTGGTGGAGAGGGAAGTGTAGAGTAGGTCAAAAAGGAAGGACTGTAGAAGGGGTGGAAAGGAAGGATAGTGGAGAGGGTAGAAAGGAAGCAATGAAGAGGGGGTGGAATGGGAAGTGTAGAGGGTGTTGGGTGGAAGGAGTGTAGAGGGAGTAGAAAGGATGGAGTGTAGAGTTAGTGGAAAGGTAAGTGTACAGGAGGCCCAAGGGAAGGACTGTAGAAGGGGTGGAAAGGAAGGATAGTGTAGAGGGTTGAAATGAAGCAGTGTAGAGGTGGTGAAAAAGGAAGTGTAGAGGGTGTTGGCAGGATGGAGTGTAGAGGGAGTAGAAAGGAATGAGTGTGGAGGTGGTGGAAAGGGAAGTGTAGAGGAGGTCAAAACGAAGGACTGTAGAAGGGGTGGAAAGGAAGGAGTGTACATGGGGTGGAAAGAAAGAATAATGGAGAGGGTAGAAAGGAAGCAGTGAAAAGGGGGTGGAAAGGGAAGTGTAGAGGGTGTTGACATGAAGGAGTGTAGAGGGAGTAGAAAGGAAGGAGTGTAGAGGTGGTGGAAAGGTAAGTGTAGAGGAGGCCCAAAGGAAGGACTGTAGAAGGGGAGGAAAGGAAGGAGTGTAGATGGAGTGGAAAGGAAGGATAGTGGATCGGGTAGAAAGGAAGCAGTGTACAGGTGGTGGAAAAGGCAGTGTAGAGGGTGTTGGTAGGAAGGTGTGTAGAGGAAGTAGAAAGGAATGAGTGTGGAGGTGGTGGAAAGGGAAGTGTAGAGGAGGTCAAAAGGAAGGACTGTAGAACGGGTGGAAAGGAAGGAGTGTAGATGGAGTGGAAAGGAAGGACAGTGGAAACGCTAGAATGGAAGAAGTGTAGAGGAGGTGGAAAGGGAGTTGTAGAGGGGGTAGAAAGGAACGACTGTTGAGCGGGTCGAAAGGAAGGAGTGTAGAGGGGTTGGAAAGGGAAGTTTAGAGGGTGTTGTCAGGAAGGAGTGTAGAGGGAGTAGAAAGGAATGAGTGTAGAGCTGATGGAATCCGGAAGTGTAGAGGAGGTCTAAAGGAAGGACTGTAGAAGGGGTGGAAAGGAAGGAGTGTAGATGGAGTGGAAAGGAATGATAGTAGAGGGGGTAGAAAGGAAGCAGTGTAGAGATGGTGAAAAGGAAGTGTAGAGGGTGTTGGCAGGAAGGAGTGTAGATGGTGTAGAAAGGAATGAGTGTGGAGGTGGTGGAAAGGGAAGTATAGAGGGGGTAGAAACGAAAGACTGTTGAGCAGGTAGAAAGGAAGGAGTGTAAAGGGGGTCGAAAGGGAACTTTCGAGGGTGCTGTCAGGAAGGAGTGTTGAGGTAGTATAAAGGAAGGATTGTAGAGGAGGTGGAAAGGGAGTTGTAGAGGGGTTTGAAAGGAAGGACTATTGAGCGGGTAGAAAGGAAGGAGTGTAGAGGGTGTGGAAAGGGAAGTGTAGGGGTTGTTGGCAGGAAGGAGTGTAGAAGGCGTAGAAAGGAAGGAGTGTAGAGGGGGTGGAATGGGAAGTGTAGAGGAGGTCAAAAGGAAGGACTGTAGAAGGGGTGGAAAGGAAGGAGTGTTTATGGGGTGGAAAGGAAGGATAGCGGAGAGGGTAGAACGGAAGCAGTGTAGATGGGGTGAATAGGGAAGTGTAGAGGTTTTTGGCAGGAAGGAGTGTTGAGGGAGGAGCAAAGGAGTGTGGAGGAGGTGGAAAGGGATTTGTAGAGCGGGTAGAAAGGAAGGACAGTTGAGTGGGTAGAAAGGAAGCAGTGTAGAGGAGGTGAAAAGGGAAGTGTAGAAGGTGATCGGAGGAAGGAGTGTAGACGGAGTAGAAAGGAAGAAGTGCAGAGGTGGTGGAGAGGGAAGTGTAGAGGAAGTCAAAAGACTGTAGAAGGTGTGGAAAGGAAGGAGTGTGCATGGTGTGGAAAGAAAGGATAGTGGAGAGGGTAGAAAGGAAGCAGTGAAGAGGTGGAGGAAAGGGAAGTGTAGAGGGTGTTGGCAGGAAGGAGTGTAGAGGGAGTAGAAAGGAAGGTGTGTAGAGGTGCTGGAAAGGTAAGTGTAGAGGATGTCCAAAGAAAGGACTGTAGAAGGGGTAGAAAGGAAGGAGTGTAGATGGAGTGGAAAAGAAGGATAGTGGAGAGGGTAGAAAGGAAGCAGTGTGGTGGTGGAAAAGGAAGTGTAGAGGGTGTTGGCAGGAAGGAGTGTAGAGGGGTATAAATGAATGAGTGTGGAGGTGGTGGAAAGGAAGTGTAGAGGGGATAGAAAGGAAGGACTGTTGAGCAGGTAGAAAGGAATGAGTGTAGAGGGGGTCGAAAGGGAAGTTTAGAGGGTGTTGTCAGGAAAGAGTGTAGAGGGAGTATAAAGGAAGGATTGTAGAGGAGGTGGAAAGGGAGTTGTAGAGGGATTTGAAAGGAAGGACTATTGAGCCGGTAGAAAAGAAGCAGTGTAGAGGGTGTGGAAAGGGAAGTGTAGAGGTTGTTGGCAGAAAGGAGTGTAGAAGGCGTAGAAAGGAGAAGGGAATGAGTGTGGAGGTGGTGGAAAGGGAAGTGTAGAAGTCAAAAGGAACGACTGTAGAAGGGGTGGAAAGGAACGAGTGTAGATGGAGTGGAAAGGAAGGATAGTGGAAACGCTAGAAATGAAAAAGTGTAGAGGGGGTGGAAAGGGAAGTGTAGAGGTGGGTTTTCGGAAAGGATTGTAGCGGAAGTAGAAAGAAAGGAGTGTAAAGGAGGTGGAAACTGATTTGTAGAGGGGGTAGAAAGGAAGGACTGTTCAGAGGGTAGAAAGGAAGGAGTGTAGAGGGAGTAGAAAGGAAGAAGTGTAGAGGTGGTGGAGAGGGAAGTGTAGAGGAGGTCAAAAGACTGTAGAAGGGGTGGAAAGGAAGGAGTGAAGAGGGGGTGAAAAGGGAAGTGTAGAGGGTGTTGGCAGGAAGGAGTGTAGAGGGAGTAGAAAGGAAGGTGTGAAGAGGTTGCGGAAAGGTAAGTGTAGAGGATGTCCAAAGAAAGGATATAGAAGGGGTAGATAGGAAGGAGTGTAGATGGAGTGGAAAGGAAGGATAGTGGAGAGGGTAGAAAGGAAGCAGTGCAGAGGTGGTGGAAAAGGAAGTGTAGAGGGTTTTGGCAGGAAGGAGTGTAGAGAGGTAGAAAGAAATGAGTGTGGAGGTGGTGGAAAGGGAAGTGTAGAGGGGATAGAAAGGAAGGACTGTTGAGCAGGTAGAAAGGAAGGAATGTAGAGGGGGTTGAAAGGGAAGTTTAGAGGTTGTTGTCAGGAAAGAGTGTAGAGGGAGTATAATGGAAGGATTGTAGAGGAGGTGGAAAGGGAGTTGTAGAGGGGTTTGAAAGGAAGGACTATTGAGCCGGTAGAAAGGAAGCAGTGTAGAGGGTGAGGAAAGGGAAGTGTAGAGGTTGTTGGCAGAAAGGAGTTTAGAAGGCGTAGAAAGGAGAAAGGAATGAGTGTAGAGGTGGTGGAGAGGGAAGTGTAGAGGAGGTCAAAAGGAAGGACTGTAGAAGGGGTGGAAAGGAAGGAGTGTAGATAGAGTGGAAAGGAAGGATAGTGGAAACGCTAGAAATGAAGAAGTGTAGAGGGGGTGGAAAGGGAAGTGTAGAGGTGGGTTTTCGGAAAGGATTGTAGCGGAAGTAGAAAGGAAGGAGTGTAGAGGAGGTGGAAACTGATTTGTAGAGGGGGTAGAAAGGAAGGACTGTTCAGTGGGTAGAAAGGAAGGAGTGTAGAGGGAGTAGAAAGGAAGAAGTGTAGAGGTGGGGGAGAGGGAAGTATAGAGGTGGTCAAAAGCAAGACTGTAGAAGGGGTGGAAATGAAGGAGTGTACATGGGGTGGAAAGAAAGGATAGTGGAGAGGGTAAAAAGGAACAGTGAAGAGGGGATGGAAAGGGAAGTGGAGAGGGTGTTGGCAGGAAGGAGTGTAGAGGGGTAGAAAGGAATGAGTGTGGAGGTGGTGGAAAAGGAAGTGTAGAGGGTGTTGGCAGGAAGGAGTGTAGAGGGGTAGAAAGGAATGAGTGTGGAGGTGGTGGAAAGGGAAGTGTAGAGGGGATAGAAAGGAAGGACTGTTGAGCAGGTAGAAAGGAAGCAGTGTAGAGATGGTGAAAAGGAAGTGTAGAGGGTGTTGGCAGGAAGGAGTGTAGAAGGCGTAGAAAGGAAGGAGTGTAGAGGGGGTGGAATGGGAAGTGTAGAGGAGGTCAAACGGAAGGACTGTAGAAGGGGTGGAAAGGAAGGAGTGTTTATGGGGTGGAAAGGAAGGATAGCGGAGAGGGTAGAACGGAAGCAGTGTAGACGGGGTGAATAGGGAAGTGTAGAGGTTTTTGGCAGGAAGGAGTGTAGAGGGAGTAGAAAAGGAGTGTAGAGGAGGTGGAAACGGATTTGTAGAGCGGGTAGAAAGGAAGGACAGTTGAGTGGGTAGAAAGGAAGCAGTGTAGAGGAGGTGAAAAGGGAAGTGTAGAAGATGATCGCAGGAAGGAGTGTAGACGGAGTAGAAAGGAAGAAGTGTAGAGGTGGTGGAGAGGGAAGTGTAGAGGAAGTCAAAAGACTGTAGGTGTGGAAAGGAAGGAGTGTACATGGGGTGGAAAGAAAGGATAGTGGAGAGGGTAGAAAGGAAGCAGTGAAGAGGTGGAGGAAAGGGAAGTGTAGAGGCTGTTGGCAGGAAGGAGTGTAGAGGAGTAGAAAGGAAGGTGTGTAGAGGTGGTGGAAAGGTATGTGTAGAGGATTTCCAAAGAAAGGACTGTAGAAGGGGCAGAAAGGAAGGAGTGTAGATGGAGTGGAAAGGAAGGATAGTGGAGAGGGTAGAAAGGAAGCAGTGTGGTGGTGGAAAAGGAAGTGTAGAGGGTGTTGGCAGGAAGGTGTGTAGAGGGGTATAAATGAATGAGTGTGGAGGTGGTGGAAAGGAAGTGTAGAAGGGGATAGAAAGGAAGGACTGTTGAGCAGGTAGAAAGGAAGGAGTGCAGAAGGGGTCGAAAGGGAAGTTTAGAGGGTGTTGTCAGGAAAGAGTGTAGAGGGAGTATAAAGGAAGGATTGTAGAGGAGGTGGAAAGGGAGTTGTAGAGGGATTTGAAAGGAAGGACTATTGAGCCGGTAGAAAAGATGCAGTGTAGAGGGTGCGGAAAGGGAAGTGTAGAGGTTGTTGGCAGAAAGGAGTGTAGAAGGCGTAGAAAGGAGAAGGGAATGAGTGTGTAGGTGGTGGAAAGGGAAGTGTAGAAGTCAAAAGGAACGACTGTAGAAGGGGTGGAAAGGAAGGATAGTGGAAACGCTAGAAATGAAAAAGTGTAGAGGAGGTGGAAAGGGAAGTGTAGAGGTGGGGTTTCGGAAAGGATTGTAGCGGAAGTAGAAAGGAAGGAGTGTAAAGGAGGTGGAAACTGATTTGTAGAGGGGGTAGAAAGGAAGGACTGTTCAGAGGGTAGAAAGGAAGGAGTGTAGAGGGAGTAGAAAGGAAAAAGTGTAGAGGTGGTGGAGAGGGAAGTGTAGAGGAGTTCAAAAGCAAGGACTGTAGAAGGGGTGGAAAGGAAGCAGTGTAGATGGAGTGGAAAGGAATGATAGTGGAGAGGGTAGAAAGGAAGGAGTGTAGAGGGGGTGGAAAAGGAAGTGTAGAGGGTGTTGGCAGGAAGGAGTATAGAGAGAGTAGAAAGGAATGAGTGTGGAGGTGGTGGAAAGGGAAGTGTAGAGGAGGTCAGAAGGAAGGACTGTAGAAGGGGTGGAAAGGAAGGATTGTACATGGGGTGGAAAGAAAGGATAGTGGAGAAGGTAGAAAGGAAGCAGTGACTAGATGATGGAATGGGAAGTGTAGAGGGTGTTGGCAGGAAGGAGTGTAGAGGGAGTAGAAAGGAAGGTGTATAGAGGTGGTGGAAAGGTGAGTGTAGAGGTTGTCCCAAGAAAGGACTGTTGAAGGGGTGGAAAGGAAGGAGTGTAGATGGAGTGGAAAGGAAGGATAGTGGAGAGGGTATAAAGGAAGCAGTGTAGAGGTGGTGGAAAAGGAAGTGTAGAGGCTGTTGGCAGGAAGGAGTGTAGAGGGAGTAGAAAGGAATGAGTGTGGAGGTGGTGGAAAGGGAAGTGTAGAGCGGGTAGAAAGGAAGGACTGTTGAGCAGGTAGAAAGGAAGGAGTGTAGAGGGGGACGAAAGGGATGTTTAGAGGTTGTTGTCAGGAAAGAGTGTAGAGGGAGTATAATGGAAGGATTGTAGAGGAGGTGGAAAGGGAGTTGTAGAGGGGTTTGAAAGGAAGGACTATTGAGCCGGTAGAAAGGAACCAGTGTAGAGGGTGTGGGAAGGGAAGTGTAGAGGTTGTTGGCAGAAAGGAGTGTAGAAGGCGTAGAAACGAGAAAGGAATGAGTGTGTAGGTGGTGGAAAGGGAAGTGTAGAGGAGGTCAAAAGGAAGGACTGTAGAAGGGGTGGTAAGGAAGGAGTGTAGATGGACTGGAAAGGAAGGACAGTGGAAACGCTAGACAGGAAGAAGTGTAGAAGGGGTGGAAAGGGAAGTGTAGAGGGTGTTTTCGGAAAGGATTGTAGCGGGAATTGAAAGGAAGGAGTGTAGAGGAGGTGGAAAGGGAGTTGTAGAGGGGGTAGAAAGGAAGGACTTTTGAGCGGGTAGAAAGGAAGGAGTGTAGAGGGGTTGGAAAGGGAAGTTTAGAGGGTGTTGGCAGGAAGGAGTGTAGAGGGAGTAGAAAGGAATGAGTGTAGAGCTGATGGAATCCGGAAGTGTAGAGGAGGTCAAAAGGAAGGACTGTAGAAGGGGTGGAAAGGAAGGAGTGTAGATGGAGTGGAAAGGAAGGATAGTAGAGAGGGTAGAAAGGAAGCAGTGTAGAGATGGTGAAAAGGAAGTGTAGAGGGTGTTGGCAGGAAGGGGTGTAGACGGTGCAGAAAGGAATGAGTGTGGAGGTGGTGGAAAGGGAAGTATAGAGGGGGTAGAAAGGAAAGACTGTTGAGCAGGTAGAAAGGAAGGAGTGTAAAGGGGGTCGAAAGGGAACTTTCGAGGGTGTTGTCAGGAAGGAGTGTTGAGGGAGTATAAAAGAAGGATTGTAGAGGAGGTGGAAAGGGAGTTGTAGAGGGGTTTGAAAGGAAGGATTATTGAGCGGGTAGAAATGAAGGAGTGTAGAGGGTGTGGAAAGTGAAGTGTAGAGGTTGTTGGCAGGAAGGAGTGTAGAAGGTGTAGAAAGGAAGGAGTGTAGAGGTGGTGGAATAGGAAGTGTAGAGGAGGTCAAAAGGAAGTACTGTAGAAGGGGTGGAAAGGAAGGAGTGTTTATGGGGTGGAAAGGAAGGATAGCGGAGAGGGTAGAACGGAAGCAGTGTAGATGGGGTGAATAGGGAAGTGTAGAGGTTTTTGGTATGGAGGAGTGTAGAGGGAGTAGAAAAGGAGTGTAGAGGAGGTGGAAACGGATTTGTAGAGCGGGTAGAAAGGAAGGACAGTTGAGTGGGTAGAAAGGAAGCAGTGTAGAGGAGGTGAAAAGGGAAGTGTAGAAGATGATCGCAGGAAGGAGTGTAGACGGAGTAGAAAGGAAGAAGTGCAGAGGTGGTGGAGAGGGAAGTGTAGAGGAAGTCAAAAGACTGTAGAAGGGGTGGAAAGGAAGGAGTGTACATGGGGTGGAAAGAAAGGATAGTGGAGAGGGTAGAAAGGAAGCAGTGAAGAGGTGGAGGAAAGGGAAGTGTAGAGGGTGTTGGCAGGAAGGAGTGTAGAGGGAGTAGAAAGGAAGGTGTGTAGAGGTGCTGGAAAGGTAAGTGTAGAGGATGTCCAAAGAAAGGACTGTAGAAGGGGCAGAAAGGAAGGAGTGTAGATGGAGTGGAAAGGAAGGATAGTGGAGAGGGTAGAAAGGAAGCAGTGTGGTGGTGGAAAAGGAAGTGTAGAGGGTGTTGGCAGGAAGGAGTGTAGAGGGGTAGAAAGGAATGAGTGTGGAGGTGGTGGAAAAGGAAGTGTAGAGGGGATAGAAAGGAAGGACTGTTGAGCAGGTAGAAAGGAAGGAGTGTAGAGGGTGTGGAAAGGGAAGTGTAGAGGTTGTTGGCAGAAAGGAGTTTAGAAGGCGTAGAAAGGAGAAAGGAATGAGTGTGGAGGTGGTGGAAAGGGAAGTGTAGAGGTCAAAAGGAACGACTGTAGAAGGGGTGGAAAGGAACGAGTGTAGATGGTGTGGAAAGGAAGGATAGTGGAAACGCTAGAAATGAAAAAGTGTAGAGGGGGTGGAAAGGGAAGTGTAGAGGTGGGTTTTCGGAAAGGATTGTAGCGGAAGTAGAAAGGAGTGTAAAGGAGGTGGACACTGATTTGTAGAGGGGGTAGAAAGGAAGGACTGTTCAGAGGGTAGAAAGGAAGGAGTGTAGAGGGAGTAGAAAGGAAGAAGTGTAGAGGTGGTGGAGAGGGAAGTGTAGAGGAGGTCAAAAGCAAGGACTGTAGAAGGGGTGGAAAGGAAGGAGTGTACATGGGGTGGAAAGAAAGGATGGTGGAGAGGGTAAAAAGGAAGCAGTGAAGAGGGGATGGAAAGGGAAGTGTAGAGGGTGTTGGCAGGAAGGAGTGTAGAGGGAGTAGAAAGGAAGGAGTGTAGAGGTGGTGGAAAGGTAAGTGTAGAGGAGGTCCAAAGGAAGGACTGTAGAAGGTGTGGAAAGGAAGGAGTCTAGATGGAGTGGAAAGGAAGGATAATGGAGAGGGTAGAAAGGAAGCAGTGTAGAGGTGATGAAAATGGAAGCGCAGAGGATGTTTTCGGAAAGCATTGTAGGAGGAGTAGAAAGGAAGGAGTGTAGAGGAGGTGGAAAGGGAGTTGTAGAGGGGGTAGAAAGGAAGGACTGTTGAGCGGGTAGAAAGGAAGGAGTGTAGAGGGTGTGGAAAGGAAGGATAGTGGAGAGGGTAGAAAGGAAGCAGTGTAGAGGTGGTGGAAAAGGAAGTGTAGATGGTGTTGGCAGGAAGTAGTGTAGACAGAGCAGAAAGGAATGAGTATGGAGGTGGTGGAAAGGGAACTGTAGAGGGGCGAGAAAGGAAAGACTGTTGTGCAGGTAGAAAGGAAGGAGTGTAGAGGGGTGGAAAGGGAAGTTTAGAGGGTGTTGTCAGGAAGGAGTGTAGAAGGAGTATAAAGGAAGGATTGTAGAGGAGGTGGAAAGGGAGTTGTAGAGGAGTTTGAAAGGAAGGACTATTGAGCGGGTAGAAAGGAAGGAGTGTAGAGGGTGTGGAAGGGAAGTGTAGAGGTTGTTGGCAGGAAGGAGTGTAGAAGGTGTAGAAAGGAAGGAGTATAGAGGTGTTGGAAAGAGAGTTGTAGAGGGGGTAGAAAGGAAGGACAGTTGAGTGGGTAGAAAGGAAGCAGTGTAGTGGAGGTGGAAAGGGAAGTGTAGATGGTGATCGCAGGACGGAGTGTAGAGGGATTAGAAAGGAAGAAGTGTAGAGGTGGTGGAGAGGGAAGTGTAGAGGAGGTCAAAAGAAAGGACTGTAGATGGGGTGGAAAGGAAGGATAGTGGAGATGGTAGAAAGGAAGCAATGAGGGGGTGGAATGGGAAGTGTAGAGGGTGTTGGGAGGAAGGAGTGTAGAGGGAGTAGAAAGGAAGGAGTGTAGAGTTAGTGGAAAGGGAAGTGTAGAGGAGGCCCAAAGGAAGGACTGTAGAAAGGGTGGAAAGGAAGGAGTGCAGATGGAGTGGAAAGGAAGGATAGTGTAGAGGGTTGAAAGGAAGCAGTGTAGAGGTTGTGAAAAAGGAAGTGTAGAGGGTGTTGGCAGGAAGGTGTGTAGAGGAAGTAGAAAGGAATGAGTGTGGAGGTGGTGGAAAGGGAAGTGTAGAGGAGGTGAAAAGGAAGGACTGTAGAACGGGTGGAAAGGAAGGATTGTTCAGTGGGTAGAAAGGAAGGAGTGTATAGGGAGTAGAAAGGAAGAAGTTTAGACGTGGTGGAGAGGGAAGTGTAGAGAAGGTCAAAAGGAAGGGCTGTAGAAGGGGTGGAAAGTAGGAAAGGAAGGAGTGTACATGGGGTGGAAAGGAAGGATAGTGGAGAGGGTAGAAAGGAAGCAGTGTAGAGGTGGTGGAAAGGGAAGTGTAGAGGGTGTTGGCAGGAAGGAGTGTAGAGGGAGTAGAACGGAAGGAGTGTAGAGGTGGTGGAAAGGGAAGTGTAGAGGGGGTAGAAAGGAAGGACTGTTGAGCAGGTAGAAAGGAGGGAGTGTAGAGCGGGTGGAAAAGCAAGTTGAGAGGGTGTTGTCAAGAAGGGGTGTAGAAGGAGTATAAAGGAAGGATTGTAGAGGAGGTGGAAAGGGAGTTGTACAGGAGTTTGAAAGGAAGGACTATTGAGCGGGTAGAAAGGAAGGAGTGTACAGGCGGTGGAAAGGGTAGTGCAGATGGTGTTGGCAGGAAGGAGTGTAGAGGGAGTAGAATGGAATGAGTGTGGAGGTTGTGGAAAGGGAAGTGTAGAGGGGGTAGAAAAGGACTGTTGAGCAGGTATAAAGGAGGGAGTGTAGAGCGGGTGGAAAGGCAAGTTGAGAGGGTGTTGTCAAGAAGGGGTGTAGAAGGAGTATAAAGGAAGGATTGTAGAGGAGGTGGAAAGGGAGTTGTACAGGAGTTTGAAAGGAAGGACTATTGAGCGGGTAGAAAGGAAGGAGTGTAGAGGGTGTGGAAAGGGAAGTGTAGAGGTTGTTGGCAGGAAGGAGTGTAGAAGGCGTAGAAAGGAAGAAATGTAGAGGTGTTGGAAAGGGAGTTGTAGAGGAGGTAGAAAGAAAGGACAGTTGAGTGGGTAGAAAGGAAGCAGTGTAGTGGAGGTGGAAAGGGAAGTGTAGAGGGTGATCGCAGGAAGGAGTGTAGAGGGATTAGAAAGGAAGAAGTGTAGAGGTGGTGGAAAGGTAAGTGTAGAGGATGTCTAATGGAAGGATTGTAGAAGGGGTGGAAAGGAAGGAGTGTAGATGGAGTGGAAAGGAAGGATAGTGGAGAGGGTAGAAAGGAAGCAGTGTGGAGGTGGTGGGAAAGGAAGTGTAGAGGGTGTTGGCAGGAAAGAGTATAGAGAGAGTAGAAAGGAATGAGTGTGGAGGTGGTGGAAAGGGAAATGTAGAGGAGGTCAGAAGGAAGGACTGTAGAAGGGGTGGAAAGGAAGGAGTGTACATGGGGTGGAAAGAAAGGATTGTGGAGAGGGTAGAAAGGAAACACTGATGAGAGGATGGAATGGGAAGTGTAGAGGGTGTTGGCAGGAAGGAGTGTAGAGGGAGTAGAAAGGAAGGTGTGTAGAGGTGCTGGAAAGGTAAGTGTAGAGGTTGTCCCAAGAAAGGACTGTTGAAGGGGTGGAAAGGAAGGAGTGTAGATGGAGTGGAAAGGAAGGATAGTGGAGAGGGTATAAAGGAAGCAGTGTAGAGGTGGTGGAAAAGGAAGTGTAGAGGGTTTTGGCAGGAAGGAGTGTAGAGGGAGTAGAAAGGAATGAGTGTGGAGGTGGTGGAATAGGAAGTGTAGAGGGGGTAGAAAGGAAGGACTGTTGAGCAGGTAGAAAGGAAGGAGTGTAGAGGGGGTCGAAAGGGAAGTTTTGGAGGGTGTTGTCAGGAAAGAGTGTAGAGGGAGTATAAAGGAAGGATTGTAGAGGAGGTGGAAAGGGAGTTGTAGAGGGGTTTGAAAGGAAGGACTATTGAGCCGGTAGAAAGGAACCAGTGTAGAGGGTGTGGAAAGGGAAGTGTAGAGGTTGTTGGCAGAAAGGAGTGTAGAAGGCGTAGAAAGGAGAAAGGAATGTGTGTGGAGGTGGTGGAAAGGGAAGTGTAGAGGAGGTGAAAAGGAATGACTGTAGAAGGGGTGGAAAGGAAGGAGTGTAGATGGAGTGGAAAGAAAGGACAATGGAAACGTTAGAAAGGAAGAAGTGTAGAGGGGGTGGAAAAGGAACTGTAGAGGGTGTTTTCGGAAAGGATTGTAGCGGGAGTGGAAAGGAAGGAGTGTAGAGGAGGTGGAGAGGGAGTTGTAGAGGGGGTAGAAGGGAAGGAGTGTATAGGGGTTGGAAAGGGAAGTTTAGAGGGTGTTGTCAGGAAGGAGTGTAGAGGGAATAGAAAGGAAGGAGTGTAGAGGTGATGGAATGGGAAGTGTACAGGAGGTCAAAAGGAAGGACTGTAGAAAGGGTGGAAAGGAAGGAGTGTAGATGTGGTGGAAAGGAAGGATAGTGGAGATGGTAGAAAGGAAGCAGTGTAGCGGTGGTGGAAAGGGAAGTGTAGAGTTCAAAAGGAAGGACTGTAGAAGGGGTGGAAAGGAAGGAGTGTAGATAGAGTGGAAAGGAAGGATAGTGGAAACGCTAGAAATGAAGAAGTGTAGAGGGGGTGGAAAGGGAAGTGTAGAGGTGGGTTTTCGGAAAGGATTGTAGCGGAAGTAGAAAGGAAGGAGTGTAGAGGAGGTGGAAACTGATTTGTAGAGGGGGTAGAAAGGAAGGACTGTTCAGTAGGTAGAAAGGAAGGAGTGTAGAGGGAGTAGAAAGGAAGAAGTGTAGTGGTGGTGGAGAGGAAAGTGTAGAGGAGGTCAAAAGCAAGGACTGTAGAATGGGTGGAAATGAAGGAGTGTACATGGAGTGGAAAGAAAGGATAGTGGAGAGGGTAAAAAGGAAGCAGTGAAGAGGGGATGGAAAGTGAAGTGTAGAGGGTGTTGGTAGGAAGGAGTGTAGACGGAGTAGAAAGGAAAAAGTGTAGAGGTGGTGGAGAGGGAAGTGTAGAGGAGGTCAAAGACTGTAGAAGGGGTGGAAAGGAAGGAGTGTACATGGGGTGGAAAGAAAGGATGGTGGAGAGGGTAGAAAGGAAGCAGTGAAGAGGGGGTGGAAAGGGAAGTGTAGAGGGTGTTGGCAGGAAGGAGTGTAGAGGGAGTAGAAGGGAAGGAGTGTAGAGGTGGTGGAAAGGTAAGTGTAGAGGATGTCCAAAGAAAGGATTGTAGAAGGGGTAGAAAGGAAGGAGTGTAGATGGAGTGGAAAGGAAGGATAGTGGAAACGCTAAAAAGGAAGAAGTGTAGAGGGGGTGGAAAGGGAAGTGTAGAGGGTGTTCGCAGGAAGGAGTGTAGAGGGAGTAGAAAGAAAGGATTATAGAGGAGGTGGAAAGGGAGTTGTAGAGGGGTTTGAAAGGAAGGACTATTGAGCGGGTAGAATGGAAGGAGCGTAGAGGCGGTGGAAAGGGTAGTGGAGATGGTGTTGGCAGGGAGGAGTGTAGAGGGAGTAGAAAGGAATGAGTGTGGAGGTGGTGGAAAGGGAAGTGTAGAGGGAGCAGAAAGGGAGGACTGTTGAGCAGGTAGAAAGGAAGGAGTGTAGAGGGGGTCGAAAGGGAAGTTTAGAGGGTGTTGTCAGGAAAGAGTGTAGAGGGAGTATAAAGGAAGGATTGTAGAGGAGGTGGAAAGGGAATTGTAGAGCGGTTTGAAAGGAAGGACTATTGAACCAGGAGAAAGGAAACAGTGTAGAGGGTGTGGAAAGGGAAGTGTAGAGGTTGTTGGCAGGAAGGAGTTTGAAGGCGTAGAAAGGAGAAAGGAATGAGCGTGGAGGTGGTGGAAAGGGAAGTGTAGAGGAGGTCAAAAGGAAGGACTGTAGAAGGGGTGGAAAGGAAGGAGTGTAGATGGAGTGGAAAGGAAGGATAGTGGAAAGGGAAGTGTAGAGGTGGGTTTTCGGAAAGGATTGTAGCGGGAGTGTAAAGGAAGGAGTGTAGAGGAGGTAGAAAGGAAGGATTGTAGCGGGAGTAGAAAGGAAGGAGTGTAGAGGAGGTGGAAACGGATTTGTAGAGGGGGTAGAAAGGAAGGAATGTAGAGGGAGTAGAAAGGAAGAAGTGTAGAGGTGGTGGAGAGGGAAGTGTAGAGGAGGTCAAAAGGAAGGACTGTAGAAGGGGTGGAAAGGAAGGAGTGTAGATGGGGTGGAAAGGAAGGATAGTGGAAACGCTAGAAAGGAAGAAGTGTAGAGGAGGTGGAAAGGGAGTTGTAGAGGGGTTTGAAAGGAAGGACTATTGAGCGGGTACAAAGGAAGGAGTGTAGAGGAGGTGGAAAGGGAAGTGTAGAGGGTGTTTTCAGACAGGATTGTAGCGGGAGTAGAAAGGAAGGAGTGTAGAGGAGGTGGAAAGGGAGTTGTAGAGGGTGTAGAAAGGAAGGGCTGTTGAGTGAGTAGAAAAGGAGTGTAGAGGGGGTGGAAAGATAGAGGTGTAGAGGAGGTCAAAAGGAAGGACTGTAGAAGGGATGGTAAGGAAGGAGTGTAGATGGGATGGAAAGGAACGATAGTGGAGAGGGTAGAAAGGAAGCAGTGTAGAGGTGGTGGAAAGGGAAGTGTAGAGGGTGTTCGCAGGAAGGAGTGTAGAGGGAGTAGAAAGGAATGATTATAGAGGAGGTGGAAAAGGAGTTGTAGAGGGGTTTGAAAGGAAGGACTATTGAGCGGGTACAATGGAAGGAGTGTAGAGGGGGTGGAAGGGAAGTGTAGAGGTTGTTGGCAGGAAGGAGTGTAGAAGGCGTAGAAAGGAAGGAGTATAGAGGTGTTGGAAAGAGAGTTGTAGAGGGGGTAGAAAGGAAGGACAGTTGAGTGGGTAGAAAGGAAGCAGTGTAGTGGAGGTGGAAAGGGAAGTGTAGATGGTGATCGCAGGACGGAGTGTAGAGGGATTAGAAAGGAAGAAGTGTAGAGGTGGTGGAGAGGGAAGTGTAGAGGAGGTCAAAAGAAAGGACTGTAGATGGGGTGGAAAGGAAGGATAGTGGAGATGGTAGAAAGGAAGCAATGAGGGGGTGGAATGGGAAGTGTAGAGGGTGTTGGGAGGAAGGAGTGTAGAGGGAGTAGAAAGGAAGGAGTGTAGAGTTAGTGGAAAGGGAAGTGTAGAGGAGGCCCAAAGGAAGGACTGTAGAAAGGGTGGAAAGGAAGGAGTGCAGATGGAGTGGAAAGGAAGGATAGTGTAGAGGGTTGAAAGGAAGCAGTGTAGAGGTTGTGAAAAAGGAAGTGTAGAGGGTGTTGGCAGGAAGGTGTGTAGAGGAAGTAGAAAGGAATGAGTGTGGAGGTGGTGGAAAGGGAAGTGTAGAGGAGGTGAAAAGGAAGGACTGTAGAACGGGTGGAAAGGAAGGATTGTTCAGTGGGTAGAAAGGAAGGAGTGTATAGGGAGTAGAAAGGAAGAAGTTTAGACGTGGTGGAGAGGGAAGTGTAGAGAAGGTCAAAAGGAAGGGCTGTAGAAGGGGTGGAAAGGAGGAAAGGAAGGAGTGTACATGGGGTGGAAAGGAAGGATAGTGGAGAGGGTAGAAAGGAAGCAGTGTAGAGGTGGTGGAAAGGGAAGTGTAGAGGGTGTTGGCAGGAAGGAGTGTAGAGGGAGTAGAACGGAAGGAGTGTAGAGGTGGTGGAAAGGGAAGTGTAGAGGGGGTAGAAAGGAAGGACTGTTGAGCAGGTAGAAAGGAGGGAGTGTAGAGCGGGTGGAAAAGCAAGTTGAGAGGGTGTTGTCAAGAAGGGGTGTAGAAGGAGTATAAAGGAAGGATTGTAGAGGAGGTGGAAAGGGAGTTGTACAGGAGTTTGAAAGGAAGGACTATTGAGCGGGTAGAAAGGAAGGAGTGTACAGGCGGTGGAAAGGGTAGTGCAGATGGTGTTGGCAGGAAGGAGTGTAGAGGGAGTAGAATGGAATGAGTGTGGAGGTTGTGGAAAGGGAAGTGTAGAGGGGGTAGAAAAGAAGGACTGTTGAGCAGGTATAAAGGAGGGAGTGTAGAGCGGGTGGAAAGGCAAGTTGAGAGGGTGTTGTCAAGAAGGGGTGTAGAAGGAGTATAAAGGAAGGATTGTAGAGGAGGTGGAAAGGGAGTTGTACAGGAGTTTGAAAGGAAGGACTATTGAGCGGGTAGAAAGGAAGGAGTGTAGAGGGTGTGGAAAGGGAAGTGTAGAGGTTGTTGGCAGGAAGGAGTGTAGAAGGCGTAGAAAGGAAGAAATGTAGAGGTGTTGGAAAGGGAGTTGTAGAGGAGGTAGAAAGAAAGGACAGTTGAGTGGGTAGAAAGGAAGCAGTGTAGTGGAGGTGGAAAGGGAAGTGTAGAGGGTGATCGCAGGAAGGAGTGTAGAGGGATTAGAAAGGAAGAAGTGTAGAGGTGGTGGAAAGGTAAGTGTAGAGGATGTCTAATGGAAGGATTGTAGAAGGGGTGGAAAGGAAGGAGTGTAGATGGAGTGGAAAGGAAGGATAGTGGAGAGGGTAGAAAGGAAGCAGTGTAGAGGTGGTGGGAAAGGAAGTGTAGAGGGTGTTGGCAGGAAAGAGTATAGAGAGAGTAGAAAGGAATGAGTGTGGAGGTGGTGGAAAGGGAAATGTAGAGGAGGTCAGAAGGAAGGACTGTAGAAGGGGTGGAAAGGAAGGAGTGTACATGGGGTGGAAAGAAAGGATTGTGGAGAGGGTAGAAAGGAAACACTGATGAGAGGATGGAATGGGAAGTGTAGAGGGTGTTGGCAGGAAGGAGTGTAGAGGGAGTAGAAAGGAAGGTGTGTAGAGGTGCTGGAAAGGTAAGTGTAGAGGTTGTCCCAAGAAAGGACTGTTGAAGGGGTGGAAAGGAAGGAGTGTAGATGGAGTGGAAAGGAAGGATAGTGGAGAGGGTATAAAGGAAGCAGTGTAGAGGTGGTGGAAAAGGAAGTGTAGAGGGTTTTGGCAGGAAGGAGTGTAGAGGGAGTAGAAAGGAATGAGTGTGGAGGTGGTGGAATAGGAAGTGTAGAGGGGGGTAGAAAGGAAGGACTGTTGAGCAGGTAGAAAGGAAGGAGTGTAGAGGGGGTCGAAAGGGAAGTTTTGGAGGGTGTTGTCAGGAAAGAGTGTAGAGGGAGTATAAAGGAAGGATTGTAGAGGAGGTGGAAAGGGAGTTGTAGAGGGGTTTGAAAGGAAGGACTATTGAGCCGGTAGAAAGGAACCAGTGTAGAGGGTGTGGAAAGGGAAGTGTAGAGGTTGTTGGCAGAAAGGAGTGTAGAAGGCGTAGAAAGGAGAAAGGAATGTGTGTGGAGGTGGTGGAAAGGGAAGTGTAGAGGAGGTGAAAAGGAATGACTGTAGAAGGGGTGGAAAGGAAGGAGTGTAGATGGAGTGGAAAGAAAGGACAATGGAAACGTTAGAAAGGAAGAAGTGTAGAGGGGGTGGAAAAGGAACTGTAGAGGGTGTTTTCGGAAAGGATTGTAGCGGGAGTGGAAAGGAAGGAGTGTAGAGGAGGTGGAGAGGGAGTTGTAGAGGGGGTAGAAGGGAAGGAGTGTATAGGGGTTGGAAAGGGAAGTTTAGAGGGTGTTGTCAGGAAGGAGTGTAGAGGGAATAGAAAGGAAGGAGTGTAGAGGTGATGGAATGGGAAGTGTACAGGAGGTCAAAAGGAAGGACTGTAGAAAGGGTGGAAAGGAAGGAGTGTAGATGTGGTGGAAAGGAAGGATAGTGGAGATGGTAGAAAGGAAGCAGTGTAGCGGTGGTGGAAAGGGAAGTGTAGAGTTCAAAAGGAAGGACTGTAGAAGGGGTGGAAAGGAAGGAGTGTAGATAGAGTGGAAAGGAAGGATAGTGGAAACGCTAGAAATGAAGAAGTGTAGAGGGGGTGGAAAGGGAAGTGTAGAGGTGGGTTTTCGGAAAGGATTGTAGCGGAAGTAGAAAGGAAGGAGTGTAGAGGAGGTGGAAACTGATTTGTAGAGGGGGTAGAAAGGAAGGACTGTTCAGTAGGTAGAAAGGAAGGAGTGTAGAGGGAGTAGAAAGGAAGAAGTGTAGTGGTGGTGGAGAGGAAAGTGTAGAGGAGGTCAAAAGCAAGGACTGTAGAATGGGTGGAAATGAAGGAGTGTACATGGAGTGGAAAGAAAGGATAGTGGAGAGGGTAAAAAGGAAGCAGTGAAGAGGGGATGGAAAGTGAAGTGTAGAGGGTGTTGGTAGGAAGGAGTGTAGACGGAGTAGAAAGGAAAAAGTGTAGAGGTGGTGGAGAGGGAAGTGTAGAGGAGGTCAAAGACTGTAGAAGGGGTGGAAAGGAAGGAGTGTACATGGGGTGGAAAGAAAGGATGGTGGAGAGGGTAGAAAGGAAGCAGTGAAGAGGGGGTGGAAAGGGAAGTGTAGAGGGTGTTGGCAGGAAGGAGTGTAGAGGGAGTAGAAGGGAAGGAGTGTAGAGGTGGTGGAAAGGTAAGTGTAGAGGATGTCCAAAGAAAGGATTGTAGAAGGGGTAGAAAGGAAGGAGTGTAGATGGAGTGGAAAGGAAGGATAGTGGAAACGCTAAAAAGGAAGAAGTGTAGAGGGGGTGGAAAGGGAAGTGTAGAGGGTGTTCGCAGGAAGGAGTGTAGAGGGAGTAGAAAGAAAGGATTATAGAGGAGGTGGAAAGGGAGTTGTAGAGGGGTTTGAAAGGAAGGACTATTGAGCGGGTAGAATGGAAGGAGCGTAGAGGCGGTGGAAAGGGTAGTGGAGATGGTGTTGGCAGGGAGGAGTGTAGAGGGAGTAGAAAGGAATGAGTGTGGAGGTGGTGGAAAGGGAAGTGTAGAGGGAGCAGAAAGGGAGGACTGTTGAGCAGGTAGAAAGGAAGGAGTGTAGAGGGGGTCGAAAGGGAAGTTTAGAGGGTGTTGTCAGGAAAGAGTGTAGAGGGAGTATAAAGGAAGGATTGTAGAGGAGGTGGAAAGGGAATTGTAGAGCGGTTTGAAAGGAAGGACTATTGAACCAGGAGAAAGGAAACAGTGTAGAGGGTGTGGAAAGGGAAGTGTAGAGGTTGTTGGCAGGAAGGAGTTTGAAGGCGTAGAAAGGAGAAAGGAATGAGCGTGGAGGTGGTGGAAAGGGAAGTGTAGAGGAGGTCAAAAGGAAGGACTGTAGAAGGGGTGGAAAGGAAGGAGTGTAGATGGAGTGGAAAGGAAGGATAGTGGAAAGGGAAGTGTAGAGGTGGGTTTTCGGAAAGGATTGTAGCGGGAGTGTAAAGGAAGAAGTGTAGAGGAGGTAGAAAGGAAGGATTGTAGCGGGAGTAGAAAGGAAGGAGTGTAGAGGAGGTGGAAACGGATTTGTAGAGGGGGTAGAAAGGAAGGAATGTAGAGGGAGTAGAAAGGAAGAAGTGTAGAGGTGGTGGAGAGGGAAGTGTAGAGGAGGTCAAAAGGAAGGACTGTAGAAGGGGTGGAAAGGAAGGAGTGTAGATGGGGTGGAAAGGAAGGATAGTGGAAACGCTAGAAAGGAAGAAGTGTAGAGGAGGTGGAAAGGGAGTTGTAGAGGGGTTTGAAAGGAAGGACTATTGAGCGGGTACAAAGGAAGGAGTGTAGAGGAGGTGGAAAGGGAAGTGTAGAGGGTGTTTTCAGACAGGATTGTAGCGGGAGTAGAAAGGAAGGAGTGTAGAGGAGGTGGAAAGGGAGTTGTAGAGGGTGTAGAAAGGAAGGGCTGTTGAGTGAGTAGAAAAGGAGTGTAGAGGGGGTGGAAAGATAGAGGTGTAGAGGAGGTCAAAAGGAAGGACTGTAGAAGGGATGGTAAGGAAGGAGTGTAGATGGGATGGAAAGGAACGATAGTGGAGAGGGTAGAAAGGAAGCAGTGTAGAGGTGGTGGAAAGGGAAGTGTAGAGGGTGTTCGCAGGAAGGAGTGTAGAGGGAGTAGAAAGGAATGATTATAGAGGAGGTGGAAAAGGAGTTGTAGAGGAGTTTGAAAGGAAGGACTATTGAGCGGGTAGAAAGGAAGGAGTGTAGAGGGTGTGGAAGGGAAGTGTAGAGGTTGTTGGCAGGAAGGAGTGTAGAAGGCGTAGAAAGGAAGGAGTATAGAGGTGTTGGAAAGAGAGTTGTAGAGGGGGTAGAAAGGAAGGACAGTTGAGTGGGTAGAAAGGAAGCAGTGTAGTGGAGGTGGAAAGGGAAGTGTAGATGGTGATCGCAGGACGGAGTGTAGAGGGATTAGAAAGGAAGAAGTGTAGAGGTGGTGGAGAGGGAAGTGTAGAGGAGGTCAAAAGAAAGGACTGTAGATGGGGTGGAAAGGAAGGATAGTGGAGATGGTAGAAAGGAAGCAATGAGGGGGTGGAATGGGAAGTGTAGAGGGTGTTGGGAGGAAGGAGTGTAGAGGGAGTAGAAAGGAAGGAGTGTAGAGTTAGTGGAAAGGGAAGTGTAGAGGAGGCCCAAAGGAAGGACTGTAGAAAGGGTGGAAAGGAAGGAGTGCAGATGGAGTGGAAAGGAAGGATAGTGTAGAGGGTTGAAAGGAAGCAGTGTAGAGGTTGTGAAAAAGGAAGTGTAGAGGGTGTTGGCAGGAAGGTGTGTAGAGGAAGTAGAAAGGAATGAGTGTGGAGGTGGTGGAAAGGGAAGTGTAGAGGAGGTGAAAAGGAAGGACTGTAGAACGGGTGGAAAGGAAGGATTGTTCAGTGGGTAGAAAGGAAGGAGTGTATAGGGAGTAGAAAGGAAGAAGTTTAGACGTGGTGGAGAGGGAAGTGTAGAGAAGGTCAAAAGGAAGGGCTGTAGAAGGGGTGGAAAGGAGGAAAGGAAGGAGTGTACATGGGGTGGAAAGGAAGGATAGTGGAGAGGGTAGAAAGGAAGCAGTGTAGAGGTGGTGGAAAGGGAAGTGTAGAGGGTGTTGGCAGGAAGGAGTGTAGAGGGAGTAGAACGGAAGGAGTGTAGAGGTGGTGGAAAGGGAAGTGTAGAGGGGGTAGAAAGGAAGGACTGTTGAGCAGGTAGAAAGGAGGGAGTGTAGAGCGGGTGGAAAAGCAAGTTGAGAGGGTGTTGTCAAGAAGGGGTGTAGAAGGAGTATAAAGGAAGGATTGTAGAGGAGGTGGAAAGGGAGTTGTACAGGAGTTTGAAAGGAAGGACTATTGAGCGGGTAGAAAGGAAGGAGTGTACAGGCGGTGGAAAGGGTAGTGCAGATGGTGTTGGCAGGAAGGAGTGTAGAGGGAGTAGAATGGAATGAGTGTGGAGGTTGTGGAAAGGGAAGTGTAGAGGGGGGTAGAAAAGAAGGACTGTTGAGCAGGTATAAAGGAGGGAGTGTAGAGCGGGTGGAAAGGCAAGTTGAGAGGGTGTTGTCAAGAAGGGGTGTAGAAGGAGTATAAAGGAAGGATTGTAGAGGAGGTGGAAAGGGAGTTGTACAGGAGTTTGAAAGGAAGGACTATTGAGCGGGTAGAAAGGAAGGAGTGTAGAGGGTGTGGAAAGGGAAGTGTAGAGGTTGTTGGCAGGAAGGAGTGTAGAAGGCGTAGAAAGGAAGAAATGTAGAGGTGTTGGAAAGGGAGTTGTAGAGGAGGTAGAAAGAAAGGACAGTTGAGTGGGTAGAAAGGAAGCAGTGTAGTGGAGGTGGAAAGGGAAGTGTAGAGGGTGATCGCAGGAAGGAGTGTAGAGGGATTAGAAAGGAAGAAGTGTAGAGGTGGTGGAAAGGTAAGTGTAGAGGATGTCTAATGGAAGGATTGTAGAAGGGGTGGAAAGGAAGGAGTGTAGATGGAGTGGAAAGGAAGGATAGTGGAGAGGGTAGAAAGGAAGCAGTGTAGAGGTGGTGGGAAAGGAAGTGTAGAGGGTGTTGGCAGGAAAGAGTATAGAGAGAGTAGAAAGGAATGAGTGTGGAGGTGGTGGAAAGGGAAATGTAGAGGAGGTCAGAAGGAAGGACTGTAGAAGGGGTGGAAAGGAAGGAGTGTACATGGGGTGGAAAGAAAGGATTGTGGAGAGGGTAGAAAGGAAACACTGATGAGAGGATGGAATGGGAAGTGTAGAGGGTGTTGGCAGGAAGGAGTGTAGAGGGAGTAGAAAGGAAGGTGTGTAGAGGTGCTGGAAAGGTAAGTGTAGAGGTTGTCCCAAGAAAGGACTGTTGAAGGGGTGGAAAGGAAGGAGTGTAGATGGAGTGGAAAGGAAGGATAGTGGAGAGGGTATAAAGGAAGCAGTGTAGAGGTGGTGGAAAAGGAAGTGTAGAGGGTTTTGGCAGGAAGGAGTGTAGAGGGAGTAGAAAGGAATGAGTGTGGAGGTGGTGGAATAGGAAGTGTAGAGGGGGTAGAAAGGAAGGACTGTTGAGCAGGTAGAAAGGAAGGAGTGTAGAGGGGGTCGAAAGGGAAGTTTTGGAGGGTGTTGTCAGGAAAGAGTGTAGAGGGAGTATAAAGGAAGGATTGTAGAGGAGGTGGAAAGGGAGTTGTAGAGGGGTTTGAAAGGAAGGACTATTGAGCCGGTAGAAAGGAACCAGTGTAGAGGGTGTGGAAAGGGAAGTGTAGAGGTTGTTGGCAGAAAGGAGTGTAGAAGGCGTAGAAAGGAGAAAGGAATGTGTGTGGAGGTGGTGGAAAGGGAAGTGTAGAGGAGGTGAAAAGGAATGACTGTAGAAGGGGTGGAAAGGAAGGAGTGTAGATGGAGTGGAAAGAAAGGACAATGGAAACGTTAGAAAGGAAGAAGTGTAGAGGGGGTGGAAAAGGAACTGTAGAGGGTGTTTTCGGAAAGGATTGTAGCGGGAGTGGAAAGGAAGGAGTGTAGAGGAGGTGGAGAGGGAGTTGTAGAGGGGGTAGAAGGGAAGGAGTGTATAGGGGTTGGAAAGGGAAGTTTAGAGGGTGTTGTCAGGAAGGAGTGTAGAGGGAATAGAAAGGAAGGAGTGTAGAGGTGATGGAATGGGAAGTGTACAGGAGGTCAAAAGGAAGGACTGTAGAAAGGGTGGAAAGGAAGGAGTGTAGATGTGGTGGAAAGGAAGGATAGTGGAGATGGTAGAAAGGAAGCAGTGTAGCGGTGGTGGAAAGGGAAGTGTAGAGTTCAAAAGGAAGGACTGTAGAAGGGGTGGAAAGGAAGGAGTGTAGATAGAGTGGAAAGGAAGGATAGTGGAAACGCTAGAAATGAAGAAGTGTAGAGGGGGTGGAAAGGGAAGTGTAGAGGTGGGTTTTCGGAAAGGATTGTAGCGGAAGTAGAAAGGAAGGAGTGTAGAGGAGGTGGAAACTGATTTGTAGAGGGGGTAGAAAGGAAGGACTGTTCAGTAGGTAGAAAGGAAGGAGTGTAGAGGGAGTAGAAAGGAAGAAGTGTAGTGGTGGTGGAGAGGAAAGTGTAGAGGAGGTCAAAAGCAAGGACTGTAGAATGGGTGGAAATGAAGAGAGTGTACATGGAGTGGAAAGAAAGGATAGTGGAGAGGGTAAAAAGGAAGCAGTGAAGAGGGGATGGAAAGTGAAGTGTAGAGGGTGTTGGTAGGAAGGAGTGTAGACGGAGTAGAAAGGAAAAAGTGTAGAGGTGGTGGAGAGGGAAGTGTAGAGGAGGTCAAAGACTGTAGAAGGGGTGGAAAGGAAGGAGTGTACATGGGGTGGAAAGAAAGGATGGTGGAGAGGGTAGAAAGGAAGCAGTGAAGAGGGGGTGGAAAGGGAAGTGTAGAGGGTGTTGGCAGGAAGGAGTGTAGAGGGAGTAGAAGGGAAGGAGTGTAGAGGTGGTGGAAAGGTAAGTGTAGAGGATGTCCAAAGAAAGGATTGTAGAAGGGGTAGAAAGGAAGGAGTGTAGATGGAGTGGAAAGGAAGGATAGTGGAAACGCTAAAAAGGAAGAAGTGTAGAGGGGGTGGAAAGGGAAGTGTAGAGGGTGTTCGCAGGAAGGAGTGTAGAGGGAGTAGAAAGAAAGGATTATAGAGGAGGTGGAAAGGGAGTTGTAGAGGGGTTTGAAAGGAAGGACTATTGAGCGGGTAGAATGGAAGGAGTGTAGAGGCGGTGGAAAGGGTAGTGGAGATGGTGTTGGCAGGGAGGAGTGTAGAGGGAGTAGAAAGGAATGAGTGTGGAGGTGGTGGAAAGGGAAGTGTAGAGGGAGCAGAAAGGGAGGACTGTTGAGCAGGTAGAAAGGAAGGAGTGTAGAGGGGGTCGAAAGGGAAGTTTAGAGGGTGTTGTCAGGAAAGAGTGTAGAGGGAGTATAAAGGAAGGATTGTAGAGGAGGTGGAAAGGGAATTGTAGAGGGGTTTGAAAGGAAGGACTATTGAACCAGGAGAAAGGAAACAGTGTAGAGGGTGTGGAAAGGGAAGTGTAGAGGTTGTTGGCAGGAAGGAGTTTGAAGGCGTAGAAAGGAGAAAGGAATGAGCGTGGAGGTGGTGGAAAGGGAAGTGTAGAGGAGGTCAAAAGGAAGGACTGTAGAAGGGGTGGAAAGGAAGGAGTGTAGATGGAGTGGAAAGGAAGGATAGTGGAAAGGGAAGTGTAGAGGTGGGTTTTCGGAAAGGATTGTAGCGGGAGTGTAAAGGAAGGAGTGTAGAGGAGGTAGAAAGGAAGGATTGTAGCGGGAGTAGAAAGGAAGGAGTGTAGAGGAGGTGGAAACGGATTTGTAGAGGGGGTAGAAAGGAAGGAATGTAGAGGGAGTAGAAAGGAAGAAGTGTAGAGGTGGTGGAGAGGGAAGTGTAGAGGAGGTCAAAAGGAAGGACTGTAGAAGGGGTGGAAAGGAAGGAGTGTAGATGGGGTGGAAAGGAAGGATAGTGGAAACGCTAGAAAGGAAGAAGTGTAGAGGAGGTGGAAAGGGAGTTGTAGAGGGGTTTGAAAGGAAGGACTATTGAGCGGGTACAAAGGAAGGAGTGTAGAGGAGGTGGAAAGGGAAGTGTAGAGGGTGTTTTCAGACAGGATTGTAGCGGGAGTAGAAAGGAAGGAGTGTAGAGGAGGTGGAAAGGGAGTTGTAGAGGGTGTAGAAAGGAAGGGCTGTTGAGTGAGTAGAAAAGGAGTGTAGAGGGGGTGGAAAGATAGAGGTGTAGAGGAGGTCAAAAGGAAGGACTGTAGAAGGGATGGTAAGGAAGGAGTGTAGATGGGATGGAAAGGAACGATAGTGGAGAGGGTAGAAAGGAAGCAGTGTAGAGGTGGTGGAAAGGGAAGTGTAGAGGGTGTTCGCAGGAAGGAGTGTAGAGGGAGTAGAAAGGAATGATTATAGAGGAGGTGGAAAAGGAGTTGTAGAGGGGTTTGAAAGGAAGGACTATTGAGCGGGTACAATGGAAGGAGTGTAGAGGGGGTGGAAAGGGAAGTGTAGATGGTGTTAGCAGGAAGGAGTATAGAAGGAATAAGATGGAATGAGTGTGGAGGTGGTGGAATGGGAAGTGTAGAGGGTGTTCGCAGGAAGGAGTGTAGAGGGAGTAGAAAGGGAGAAGTGTAGAGGTGGTGGGGAGGGAAGTGTAGAGGAGGTCAAAAGGAAGGACTGTAGAAGGGGTGGAAAGGAAGAAGTGTAGATAGCGTGGAACGGAAGGATAGTGGAGAGGGTAGAAAGGAAGCAGTGTTGAGGGGGTGGAATGGGAAGTGTAGAGGGTGTTGGCAGGAAGGAGTGTAGAGGGAGTAGAAAGGAAGGAGTGGAGAGGATGTGGAAAAGGAGTTATACAAGGGGTAGAAAGGAAGGACTGTTGAGTGGGTATAAAGGAAGGAGTGTGGATGGGGTGGAAAAGGATAGTGGAGAGGCTATATAGGAAGCAGTATAGAGGGGGTGGAAAGGGAAGTGTAGACGGTGTTGGCAGGAAGGAGTGTAGAGGTAGTAAAAAGGAGGGAGTGTGAGTGGAAAGGAAGGACTATAGAGGTGTTGGAAAGGGAGTGTAGAATCGGTGGAAAGGAATGTGTTAGGAATGTGTAGAAAGGAAGCAATGTAGATGTGGTGGAAAGAGAAGTGTAGATGGGGTAGGAAGGATGGAGTGTAGATGCGGTAGAAAGGAAGGAGTGTAGAGGTGGTGGAAAGGGTAGTGTAGAGTGTGTGGAAAGGACCTCGTGTAGAGGAGGTGGAAACGCAGGAATGTAGAGAGGATGGAAAAGGAAGTGTAGAAGGGGTGGAGGGGGGTGGGTAGAAAGGAAGGAGTGTAAAGGTGGTGGAAAAGAAAAAAAGGTGGAGGTGGAAAGGGAAGTGTAGAGCACGTGTAAAGAAGGGACTACAGGGGGTTGAAAGAAAGGAATGTAGAGGGTGTGGAAAGGGAAGTGTAGAGTGGAAGGAGTGTAGAAGTGGTAGAAGCGAAGGACTGTAGAGGATGTGAAAAGGATGGAATGTAGAGGGTTAGAAAGTTAGAAGTGTAGAGGGGTGGAAAGAGAAGGATGGAGGGGGTGGAAAGGAAGGTCTGTAAAGAGGGTGGAAAGGAAGGAGTATACAGGGGGTGGAAACGATGGAGTACAGATGAGGTGGATAGGGAAGTGTAGAGCTGGCACAAAGGATGGAATTTAGAGCGGCTGGAAAGGAAGGAGTGTAGAGGGGGTGGAAAGAAATTAGTGTAGATGGGGTAGAAAGGAAGAATTGTAGAAGGGGTGGAATGGGCAACGTAGAGGGGGTGCAAATTTTGGAGTGTAGCGCTGAGACAGGAAGGAGTACAGAGGGGGTGGAGAGGAAGGAGCATAGAGGGGGCAGATGGGAAGGAGTGTAGAGGGGGTGGACACGGTTCAACGGAAGGAGTGTAGATGGGGTGGAAAGGGAAGTGTAGAGGGGTTAGAAAGTAAGGACTGTAGATGAGGTAGATAAAGAAGTAGTGTAGAGGGCGTGGAAAAGTTGGAGTTTAGATGAATTTTAAAAGAAGGATTGAAGAGGGGATGGAAAGGGAAATGTGGAGGGGGTGGGGGTAGAAAGATTGCAGTGTGGAGGGGGTTGAAAGGGAAGTGTAGAGGGGGTAGAAAAGAATGAGTGTAGAGGGGGTAGAAAAGGAAGTGTAGATGGGGTAGAAAGGAACGAGTGTAGAGGTGATAGAAAGGAAGGAGTGTAGAGGGGGTTGAAATGGAAGTGTAAACGGGGTAGAAATTGCAGAGTGTAGAGGTGGTAGAAAGGAAAGAGTGTAGAGGTCGTGGAAAGGGAATTGTAGAGTGGGTGGAAAGGACTGAGTGTAGAGGATGTAGAAATGAAGGAGTGTAGAGGGGTAGAAAGGAAGGTGTAGAGGGGTGGAAAGGGAATGGTGGAAAGGAAGATGTGTAGCAGGGTTGAAAAGGAAGGAGTATACAGGGTGTGGAAAGGATGGAATACAGATAAGGTGGAAAGGGAAGTCAAGAGGAGGTGGAAAGGAAGGGTTGTAGAGGTGGTAGAAAGGAAGGAGTGTAGAGTGGGTGTAAAGGAAGGAGTGTATAAGGGGTAGGAAGGAAGGAGTGTAGAAGGAGTGTAGATGGATTTCAAAGGAAGGATTGTAGATGGGATGGAAAGGGAAGTGTGGAGGGGGTGGAAAGGAAGGTGTCTAGAGGGTTGGAAAGGAAGGAGTGTATAGAGTGTGGAAAGGAAGGAGTGTAGTGGGTGTGGAAACGAACGAGTACAGAGGGGGTGGTAATGGAAGTGTAGAGGGGGTAGAAAGGAAGGATTGAAGAGGGGGTGGAAAGGGGAGTGCAGAGGGGGTGGAAAGAAAGGAGTGTAGAGTGGATGGAAAAGTTAGTGTAGGGGGGCATAGAAAGGTAGGAGTGTAAAGGGGTAGAAAGGAAGGATTGTAGATGGGATGGAAAGGGAAGTGTGGAGGGGGTGGGGGTAGAGAGGATGGAGTGTTGAGGTGGTGGATACGAAGGACTGTAGATGAGGTAGAAAAAGGAGTGTAGAGGGCGTGGAAAGAAAGGAGTGTAGAGGGATTTTAAAGGAAGGATTTTAGAGGGGGTGGAAAGGGCAGTGTACAGGGCATGGAAAGGAAGGAGGGAAGAGGTGGTGGAAAGTAAGTAATGTAGAGGCGGTGGGAAAGGAAGTGTAGAGGGGTTAGAAAGGAAGGAGTGTAGAAGGGGATTGAAAGGGAAGTGATGTGGGGGTGGAAAGGAAGGAGTGTAGAGGGGGTTGAAAGGGAAGTGTAGAGGGCGTGGAAAGGACTGAGTGTAGAGGGGGTAGTATCCTGAATGTAGAGGCGGAGTGGAAATGGAAGGGTAGACGGGGTGGAAAGGATGGTGTGTAGAGTGGATGGAAAGGAAGGAGTTTATAGGGGGTGGAAAGGAGGGAGTGTAGAGGGGGTGGAAAGGGTAGTGTAGGTGGGTAAGAAAGGAAAGAATTCAGTGGGGCTGGAAAGGAAGGACTGTAGAGGAGGTGGAACGGAAGTGTAGATGTCGAAAGGAAGGACTATAGAGGGGGTGGAAAGGAATGATTGTACAGGGGTTGGAATGGAAGGAGTGCACATGGGATGGAAAGGGAAGTGTAGATGGAGGATAAAGGAAGGAGTCTAGAGATGGTAGAAAGGAAGGAGTGTAGAGTGGGTGGAAAGGGAAGTGTAGATGGGTGTTAAAGGAAGGATTGTAGAGGGGTTGGAAAGTGGAGTGTAGAGGGGGTAGAAAGGAAGGAGTGTAGAGGGTGTAGAAAGGAAGGACTTTGGAGCGGGTAGAAAGGAGAGAGTGCAGAAGGGGAGGAAAGGGAAGTGCAGAGGATGAAGGCAAGAAGGAGTGTAGAGGGAGTAGACAGAAAGGAGGGTAGATGTGGTAGAGATGGAAATATAGAGGAGTTCGAAAGGAAGGATTGTAGAGGTTGTACAAAGGAAGGAGTGTAGAGGAGTTGGGAAGTAAGGAGTGTAGAGGGGGTGGAAAGGAAAGTGTACAGGAGGTTGAAAGGGAGTGTAGATGTGGTATTAACGAAGGAGTGTAGTGGAGGTGGAAAGGAAGAAATGTAGAGGTTGTAGAAAGGATGGAGTATTGAGGCGTTGGAAAGGAAGGAGTGTAGATGGAGTAGAAAGGAAGGATTGAAGAGGTGGTGGAAAGGGTAGTACAGAGGGGGTTAAAAGGATGGAGTGTACAGGGGATGGAAAAGGAAGTGCAGGTGGGGATAGAAAAGGAGTGTAAAGGGGTGGAAAGGAAGAAGTGCAGATGGAGTATACAGGAGATGGAAAGGGAAGTGTAGTAGAGGTGGAAAGGAAGGATTGTAGAGGTGGTGGAAAAGGGAGTGTAGAGGTGGTGGAAAGGAAGGAGTGAAGAGGGGATGGAAAGGAAGGAGTGTAGATAGGTTTTAAAGGAAAGAGAGTAAAAGGGGTGGAAACGGAAGTGTAGAGGGGATGGAAAGAAAGGCGTGTAGAGGGTATGAAAAGGGAAGTGTAGAGGGGTGGGGGTAGAAAGGAAGTAGTGTAGAGGGTATGGAAAGGAAGGATTATATAGAGGTTGAATGGAAGTGGAGAGTAGGCGGAAAGGATAGACTGGATTTTAAACAAAGGATTGTGGATGTGGTGGAAATGGGGAGTAGAGAGAGGATTGAAAGGAAGGAGTGTAGAGGGTGTGGAAAGGAAGGAGTTTAGAGGGTATGGAAGGGGAAGTGTAGGGGAGTTTGGGTAGAAAGGAAGGTGTGTAGAAGGTGTGGAAAGGAAAGAGTATTGAGGAGGTGGAATCAGAAGTCAAGAGGAGGTGGAAAGGAAGGACTGTAGAGTTGGTAGAAAGGAAGGAGAATAGAGGGATTAGAAAGGAAGGACTGTGGATCGGGTAGAAAGAAAGGAGTGTAGAGGGGGTGGAAAGGGAAGGGTAGAGGGGGTGGAAAGTAATGTGTGTAGAGGGGATGGAAATAAAGGAGTGTATAGAGGGTAGACAGGAAGTAGTTTAGAGACGTTGGAAAAGGAAGTCTACAGGGCGAAGAAAGGATGGAGAATAGAGGGGGTGGGAAGGACAGAGATGAGCTGGGTTTTAAAGGAAGGATTGTAGAGGGGGTGGAAAGGGGAGTACACAGTGGGTGGAAATGAAGGAGTGTAGAGGGGAAGGATAGGAAGGAGTGTACAAGGGACGGAAATGGAGTGTAGAGGGGGTGGAAATGGGAAGTAGGTGTAGAAAGGAAGAGGGTGTAGAAAAGAAGGATTTTAGAGGGATGGAAAGGAAGGAGTGTAATGGTGGTTGAAAGGAAGGAGTACAGAGGTAGTAGAAAGGAAGGAGTGTAGAGGTGTTGGAAAGGGAAGTGTAGAGGAGGTGGAAAGGAAGGATTGTCAAGGGGGTGGAAAGGGAAGTGTAGACGGGGTAGAAAGGAAGGCGTATAGAGGTGGTAGAAAGGAAGCCGTGTAGAGGGGGTAGAAAGGAAGGAGTGTAGAGGGGCTGGAAAGGGAAGTGTAGTGGGATTAGAAATGAAGTAGTGTAGACGGGGTACAATAGGTAGGAGTGTAGAGGTGGTGGAAGGGAAGTGTAGAGGAGGTGGAAAGGAAGGACTGAAGAGGGGTTCGAAAGGAAAGGGTTTAGAGGGGGTGGAAAGGAAAGAGTTTAGAGGGGTTAGAAAGGAAGGAGTGTAGAGTGGGTGGAAAGGAAGGAATTTCCACCCATTCTACACTTCCCTTTCCACTCTTCCCTTTCTACCAACTCTACACTCCGTCGTTTGAACCCCGTCTACACTTCCCTTTCCACCCCCTCTATACTCCTACCCTTTGCACCTCCAACATCTCTACATTCTTTCCTTTCTACCCCCTCTACAACCCTTCCTGCTCATCCCTCTACACTTCCCTTTCCACCCCCTCTACACACCTTCCTTTCTACAGCGTCCACCCCCTGTACGCTCCTTCCTTTCTGCCCCTCTCTATACTCCTTCCTTTCTTCCCATTCTACACTTCACTTTGCACCCCCTCTACTCTCCTTCCTGTCCACCCCCTCTGATCTTCCTTTTCCACCCCCTCTACAATCCTTACTATCTGCCCCATCTACACTCCATCCTTCCTACCACCTACACACTTCATTTTCCAGCCCCTCTAAACTCCCTCCTGTCTACCGCCTCTACACTTCCCTTTCTACCACCTCTGAACTCCTTCGTTTCCACCCACTCTATACTCCTTCCTTTCCACCTACTCTACACAACTTCCTTTCCACCCCACCCCCCCACCTTCCCTTTCGAACCCCTCTACACTCCTTCTTTTATACCCCATCTATACTCCTTCCTTTCTACAACATCTACAGCCCTTCCTTTCGACCTCCACTACACTCCTTCCTTTCTACTAGGTCTACATTCCTTCCTTCTACCCCCTATACACTTCCCATTCCACCACCTCTACACCACTTTTCCACCCCCTCTACACTCCTTCCTTTCTATAACCTCTACAATCCTTCCTTTCCAACTCCTCTACACTTCCTTGTCCACCTCCTTTATACTCCTTCCTTTCCACCCCCTCTGCAATCCTTTCTTTCTACCCACACCCCCTCCACACTTCCCTTTCCATCCCCTCTACACTCCTTCCTTTCCATACCCTCTACACTTCCCCTTCAACGCCCTATACACTCCTTCCTTTCTACCACCTCTACACTCCTTCCTATCTACCCCTTCTACACTTCCTTTTCCACCCACTCTACACTCCCTCCATTCCACCCCCTCTACAGTCTTTCCTTTCCACCTGTTCTACATTTCCCTTCCACCACCTCTACACTCCTTCCTGCCGATCACCTCTACACTACTCTTTCCACCCCCTCTACAATCCTCCTTTTATACCCCTCTACACTCCTTCCTTTCCGTCCCCTATACACTCTTTCCTTTCCATCCTTTCTATATTCGTTCCTTTCTGCCCCCTCTACCCTTCCCTTTTCACACTCTCTACACTCCTACCTTTCTATCCCCTCTACACTTCCCTTTCTACCCCCTCCACACTTCTTCCCTTCCACCCCCTCTACATTCCTTCCTTTCCACATCCTCTACACTTCATTTTCCACCACATCTACACTCCTCCTTTCTGCACCCTCTACACTTCCTTTTCCACCCCTCTACACTCCTTCCTTTCTACCCCCAATTGAACACCTTCCTTTCTACCACCGCTACACTGCTTCCTGTCTACACCCTTTACACTTCCCTTTCCACACCTCTACAATCCTTCCTTTCTATCCACTCTACAGTCATTCCTTTCCACCTCTTCTACCATTCCCTTCCACCACCTCTACACACCTTCCTTTCAACCCCGTCCACCCACTTTACACTGCTTTCTTTCTGCCCCGTCTATACTCCTTCCTTACTTACCATTCTACACTTCCCTTTTCAACCCGCTACACACCTTCCAATCCACCCCCTCTACACTCCCCTTTCCACCCCATCGACAATCATTTCTTTCTATCCCCTCTACATTTACCTTTCCATACCCTATACACACCTTCCAGCCCCTCTAATCTCCTTCCTTTCTACCCCCTCAACACTTCCCTTTCCACCCCCTCTGTTATCCTTCTTTTCCACCCCCTCTATACTCCTTCCTTTCCACCCCCACTACACACCTTCCTATCCATCCCCTCTACCCTTCCCTTTCCAGCCCCTCTACACTCCCTCCTTTATACCCTTCTACACTCCTTCCTCTCTACAATCTCTAGAGTCCCTCCTTTCCACCTCGTCTACACTCCTTCCTTTCTACCGCATCTACACTTCCCTTTCCACCCCCTCCGCACTCCTTCCTTTCCACCCCCTCTACACACCTTCCTTTCTACCACGTCTGCAGTCCTTCCTTTCAACCTCCTCTTCACTTCCCTTTCCATCCCCTCTCCACTCCTTCCTTTCTACACCCTCTACAATCAGTCCTTCCTACCCAATCTACACTTCCCTTTCCACCCCCACTACACCCCTTCCATTCCACCCCTTCTACAGTCCTTCCTCTGCACCTCCTCTCCACTTCCCTTTCCTCCCCCTCTACTCTCCTTCCTTTCTACCACCTCTACACTCCTTCCTTTCTACCACCTCTACACTCCTTCCTTTCTATCCAGTCTACACTTCATTTTCCACTCCCTCTACACTCCTTCCTTTTTATCCTCTCTGCACTTCCCTTCAACCACCTCCACACTCCTTGCTTTCTACATCCTCCTTCCTTTCCAGCTCCTCTAAGCTCCTTCCTTTCTACACCCTCTACATTTCCCATTCCACACCCTGTCTACTCCGTTTCCACCCCCTCTATGCTCTTTCCCTTCCCACCCCTATACACTCCTTCCTTTCCACCCACTCTACAGTCCTTCCTTTCCACCTCCTCTACACTTCCCTGATACCACCTCTACATTCCTTCCTTTCTACCCCCTCTACAACCCTTCCTGCCGTCCCCCTCTACACTTCCTTTCCTTTCAACTCCCTCTGCACTACTTCCGTTCCACCCCCTTTACAGTCCTTCCTTTCCACCTCCTGTACACTTCCCTTTCCACCACCTCTACACTCTACACTTCCTTTCTAAACCCTCTACACTTTTCCTGCCGACCCCATCTACATTTTCCTTTCAACCCCCTCTACACGCCTTCCTTTCTACCACCTCTACACTTCCCTTTCCACCGCCTCTACTTTAAATCCTTTCCACCCCCTCTATAATACTTTCTTTCAACCCTATCTAGAGTCCTTCTTTTCCACCTCCTCTACACTTCCCTTTCCACATCCTTTATAATCCTTCCTTTCCACACCCACTACACTCCTTCTTTTCTACCCTCTCCCCCTCTACACTTCCCTTTCCATCCCATATACACTCCTTCCTTTCCACCCCCTCTACAATCCTTCCTTTAAAACCTATCTACACTCCTTCCTTTCCACCTCCTCTGCACTCAGTCCTTTCCACCCCCTCTACACTTACTTTGCTTCATTTTTACCATTTTTGCACTCCTTCCTTTCTACCCGTTCTATACTTCCCTTTCCTCCTCTACACTCCTTCCTTTCCACCCCCTCTACACTCCTTCCTTTCTACCACCACACCTTCTACACAACCCTTTCCACCCCTTCAACTCCTTCCTTTCTACCCCCTCTACACTCCTTCCTATCCACCCCCTCTACATTCCTTCCTTTCCACCTCCTCTATACTCCTTCCTTTCCACGCCCTCTACACTCCTTTCTTTCTACCCCCACCCACTCTACACTTCCTTTTCCAGCCCTTCTACAATCCTTCCTTTCCACCCCCTCTACACTCAGTCCTTTGCACCGACTCTACACTCTTCCTTTCTAGCAACTCTACAGTCTGTCCTTTCTACCCCGTCTACACTTCCCTTTCCACCCCCTCTATTCTCCTTCCTTTCTAACCCCTCTACACTCCTTCCTTTCCACCCCCTCTACAGTCCATCCTTTCCACCACATCTACACTTTCCTTTCCACCCCCTCTGCTCTCTTTCTTTTCCATCCCCTCAAAGCTCCTTCCTTTCTTCCCCATCTACACTCAGTCTGTTCCGGCCTGTCTACACTTCCCTTTCCATCCCCTCTACACACCTTCCTTTCTGCACACTATACACTCCTTCCTTTCTGCACACTATACACTCCTTCCTTTCCACCCCCTCAACAGTCCTTCCTGTCCACCTCCTCTACACTTCCCTTCCACCACTTCTACATTCCTTCCTTTCTACACCCTCCACAACCCTTCTGGTGGACCCCATCTACACTTCCCTTTCCACTCCCTCTTCCTTTCTACCTCGTCCACCTACTCTACACTTCTTCCTTTCTGGGCACTCTTTACTCCTTCCTTTCTTCGCCCTCTACACTTCCCTTTCTACCCCCTCTACACTCCTTCATTTCCACCCCCTCTACACTCCTTCCTTTCCAGCCCCTCTAAACTACTTCCTTTCCACCCCCTCTACACTTCCCTTTTCAGGTCAGGTCAGGTCATTAGATCCGCTACTGGTAACCTGTAATCCAGTACAACCTGTTCAGGGTCGGGTTGCCGGCGAGGCTGGTGAGGCGGGTGGCTAGACACCCTTATGGAGATCCATAAAAGGGCGTTGGCTCAGGAGAGCCACCGACGGCCATCTAGCTCCACCGTGCTGTGTGCATGCCACACGCAGTTGGCCCCCGGGGTGTGTCTACCCATGCATGCGAAGTCTGGATCCGGCAGAATCTGCGGAAGAAACCTATCGGCTCAACGGAGAGGAAGGCGGTTACAGCAACGCACTGTGGAGTGCAGAGAGCAAGATGAGACACCGAAAGGATATCTTGGTCATCCACTGCATCCGTGCTCATCCTCCAGTCGTCTCGACTTAGTCTTGCCACTGGAAATTGGTGGACCCGGACGAGAGAGTGAGGTCGACGTTGCGCAACTCCTCTTCACTTTAAACAAACTCATCCAAAATGACCTTTCATCCTTCATCATTTCATCACCCCCAAGTCCTGTGGCGACAGGCGAGCGACGAAACGACAGGTGTGGGTACACTGGCAGTCGCAGCCTGCACGCAGGCGGCTCAGGCCATAGGGTTGTTCTTCATCGACAGGAGCAGCGATGGAGCTCGGCAGCCGTCTGAGCGTCTGAGCAGCCCTCTTTAGGAATGCACTGCTCACCTCCCTGGCATGAGGAAGGGGCTAGGAAAGGTGCCCTAAAAATTGCCTGCTCCATATCACCCTGGCCAGCATACCGCGGCTGGCGGGGACCCTACATCAGCGGTCGAAACAAGAAAGAAAAGAAAAAAACAAGGATCGTTCCTCTCACCATTGGTGCTTGGAACATAAGGACTCTCCTGGACAGAGATAACACGGACAGACCCCAAAGGAGAACGGCACTAGTTGCATCCGAACTCGCCAGATACAACATTGACATCGCAGCCTTGAGTGAGACTCGGCTTGCAGGCGAAGGCGAGCTCTGTGAACAGGGATCTGGTTACACCTTCTTCTGGAGTGGATGAGGAAGCGAAGAGCGACGTGAGGCTGGCGTTGGTTTTGCAGTAAAAACAGCACTTGTCAGCAAGGTAGCTGGAATCCCAAAGGGAGTCAACGATAGGCTTATGACCATGAAACTCCCACTGGCATCTGGCCAGAAGCACCTCACCATTGTCAGTGTCTACACCCCAACCATGACCAACCCGGATGAAGTGAAGGCGAAGTTCTACGAGGACCTTCACTCTGTCATTGCTGCTATCCCTAAAGCAGATAAGCTCATCATTCTTGGGGACTTCAATGCTAGAATTGGCTCTGACTACATCTCCTGGGATGGAGTGATTGGAAAGCATGGGGTGGGCCACTGCAACCCAAATGGATTGCTTTTGCTTCAGACCTGTGCAGAGCACGAACTGTTTTCTGCCTCCCTACCCGTAACAGGACGTCATGGATGCACCCTCGCTCAAAGCATTGGCATCTCATCGATTATGTCATCGTCAGGAAAAGGGATAGGCAAGATGTACGTGTAACAAAGACCATGTGCGGCGCCGAGTGTTGGACAGACCATCGCCTTGTAGTCTCGAAGCTGAATATTCGAATCCAGCCCAAGAGATGCCCCCAAGGCCAGAAGGCTCCAAAACGGCTCAACATCGCTAAGCTGAAAAACATCACCATCAAACAGTCCTTTGTGGAACTGCTGGAAGATCGTCTGGAATCCGCCTCTCTGGACAACCAGAATGTGGAGTCTGACTGGAGGACCCTGCGTGAGCTGATCTATAGTACAGCTTCAGAGACCCTGGGACCCATGACCAGAAAGCACAAAGACTGGTTTGATGTAAACTGTGATGAAATCAAGCAGCTTCTGGATGAGAAACGCCGTCTGCAGCAAGCCTACCTGAGCAACCCAAAGTCCACATCAAAAAAGGATGCGTACGATGCCATCTGCAGGACTGTTCAGCAAAAGTTACGCCAGATGCAGGATAAGTGGCTGAGTGACAAAGCTGATGAGATCCAGGGATATGCAGACAGGCATGATATGAAGAGGTTCTATGATGCCTTAAAAGAAGTCTACAGCCCCACATCCTCAGGATAATCCACCCTCCTCAGTGCAGATGGGAATACCTAGATCACCGTGAAGGAGAAAATTCTCGAACGCTAGGCTGAGCACTTCAACAGTGTCTTAAATCGCCCTTCCTTCATAAATGATGAAGCCATAGACCGTCTCCCACAAGCCCCCATCAACGAAGCACTGGACGATCTGCCAACACCTCTTGAGACCCAGAAAGCAATCCATCTGCTATCCAGTGGCAAAGCACCTGGCTCAGACTCCATACCAGCTACAAGGATGGAGGCACTGTGCTGACTGAGAAGCTCCATCAGCTGTACTCACTCATGTGGAAAGAAGAGACGATCCCCCAGGATTTCAAAGATGCATCTATCATTCACTTGTACAAGCGAAAGGGGAACCGGCAAGCCTGTGATAACCATCGGGGCATTTCCTTGCTCTCCATCGCAGGCAAGATACTTGCCAGGATCCTACTAAACCGCCTCACAGCACACCTTGACCAAGGTCATTTGCCTGAGAGCCAATGTGGATTCCGAAAAGAGCGCGGAACCACCAACATGGTGTTTGCTGCAAGGCAGCTGCAAGAGAAATGTCAGGAGCAAAATGCTGATCTGTTCTCCACCTATGTCGACCTCACTAAGGCCTTCGACAACGTGAGTAGAGAGGGACTGTGGAAGATCATGGCCAAGTACGGATGCCCTCGGAAATTTATTTCCTTGGTCAGCCAATTCCATGAAGGCATGCAGGCTCGAGTCCAGGACAATGGCGAAACATCTGCTCCTTTTGCTGTCACAAATGGTGTCAAGCAAGGCTGCGTCCTGGCTCCTACGCTGTTCAGCCTCATGTTCTCTGCAATGCTTACTGATGCCTTCAGAGATGGCGATGTTGGAAGAGTACTGAGAATCAGTGAAACTCTGTAACCATCAGTGATAGCAAATGAGAAAGAACGCATCATATGCACCCACTAGAATATTCTGGAACAAACTATTAGTGTCCAGAGATGTCACTGACTGTGATGTTAAGAATCAAATGGAACACTGCTCCATGCAGATGACGACATGGCAATTATTTTGATCAATCATAGCCGAGCTGTGACTAACATGTCAAAGCAATAACTGAACAAAGAATCAATTGAACAAAGCAATAACTGAACATACTCATATGAACACAAGTACTGTGTTGAATAATACAATTTACAAATCAACACATTCTACACACTAGTACTTACAGCAATACGTAGCGAGGTGTCAGCCGTTGTGGGAACACACACGACACAACATGCTGCTCGCGACACAGCAAGAGAGAGAGAGAGACAGCAGGCTCTGGTCAGATGACTGACCAGGTATGAAATGACCACTCATCCCTCACTGTGCCAATTTATGCAAGTTTAGTGGACCGCAAAGTGCGTCACGTGTGCTTGCGAGCAGATCGTCACTAATCATGGAGAATCCGTTGACAATTGTGTTTGTTTAAAGGTGTTCAGTGACAGATTTCTAAATGATTCCTGAACCAATTTACGTCGGATAAGTTGCAAAAGAAAGAGCTCAACACCTACTTTATAATGAGTATAAAATGAAGTGTTGGTTATTTAAGATAAATTTATAATCTTAATTTAAGTCACCTGAACAGGGTCAGTTTTAACGAGCTCGTCGCTGAAAATTACAAACTGCGTTAAATCAGTTCAATGCAGGCAAACATAAATGGAACAGACTTAAAGATGGAATTGCGACGATTCTGCCAGTATATAATACTTGTAGTTTACTGATCTGACAAAAGAGCTATTAATTAAATACTTTGGAACAGAAACACAAGTTTCTTCTCAGCCAATGACGTACCGCGATGCGACACTGGGCCAGCCGTGAGCAGGTGGTCTGGCCAGGACAAAATGATGTAAGCGGAGTGACGTCACACATTCTGTGTGCGGGTTAGGAGGGAAAACTGGTGTCTGCTAATACAGCTTGTGCGTGAGGCAAGCTAATACAGCTTGTGTGTGAGGCAAATATTGGAGCAAGCATAGCACTTGGTCACAATCGAACAGATGGCAAGCTGTTTAACCTCAGAAGGCTTCAAGCAAAAACGAAGGTCATGACAGACATCATCAGAGACTTTTTGTTTGCTGATGATTGTGCCCTCAACGCTGGATCTGAAGCTGACGTGCAACTCGGCGTCGACAAGTTTGCCACTGCCAGCAGGAACTTCGGTCTTACCATCAGCACGAGGAAAACTGAAGTTCTCCATCAGCCAGCCCCAGGGAAACCCTACGTTGAGCCCAACATCACAGTCAACGGTCAGAGACTCAGTGCGGTTGAGCGGTTCACATACCTTGGCAGCACACTGTCACGAAATGTGACAATCGACGATGAAGTGAACGTCAGGATTGCAAGAGCAAGCGCAACTTTTGGTAGACTCAATGCAAATGTCTGGAACAGAAGCGGCATTAGTCTTGAGACCAAGCTAAAGGTCTACAGAGCAGTAGTTCTCCCCACACTACTGTACGCCTGCGAAACTTGGACAGTGTACCAACGACATGCCAAGAAGCTGAACCACTTCCACACAACATGCCTCAGGAAACTACTGAACATCAAGTGGCAAGACAAGACCCCAGACACAGAGGTGCTCGCAAAAGCCACCCTTCCCAGCATCTTCACCATCCTGATGCAGTCCCAGCTTCGCTGGGCTGGACACGTGGCACGCATGCCAGACCATCGGCTGCCCAAAAGGCTCTTCTATGGCGAGCTGCAACAAGGGAAGAGATCACACGGAGGTCAGAAGAAGCGCTTCAGAGATACTCTGAAAGTCTCTCTTAAAGCGTTTGATATCAACCCTGACTCCTGGGAGGAATCTGCAGTGGACCGTGACAAATGGTGTGCTGCTGTGCACAAAGGCGCCAAGTTGTGCGAGGCCAACAGGACTGCTGCAGCTGTTCAGAAGAGGCAGGCCAGAAAGTCACGGGCAAACAAGCTCCCTGACAATGGTATTCCTGTCTTTGTCTGCCCCAACTGTCAGCGAACATTTCGTGCGCAGATTGGACTATTCAGCCATCTGCGCATTCACAGATAGATTCATGAGCATCCTCCCCCCACCCCACCACCACCCTCCCCCCATCCCCCAGCTGGATGACAACGATGGTCATCATCGATCTCGATGGACACACCACCACACTTCCCTTTCCTCCCCCTCTATACTCCTTCGTTTCCATCCTATATACACTCCTTCCTTTCCATCCCCTCTACACACCTTCCTTTCCATCCCCTCTACCCACCTTCCTTTCCATCCCCTCTACCCTTCCTTTTCCACCACCTCTAAACTCCTTCATTTCCACCCCCTCTATACTCCTTCCTTTCAAGGCCCTCTACACTCCTGCCTTTCTACCACCTCTACAGTCCTTCCTTTCTACCCCAACCCCCTCTACACTTCCCTTTCGCTACCCTCTAAACTCATTCTTTACTACACCCACTACACTCAGTCCTTTCCAACCCATCTACACTCTTCCCTTTCCACCTCCTCTATACTCCTTCCTTTCCATCCCCTCTACACTCCCATTTCAACCCCCTCTGCAACCCTTTCCTTAAAATCCATCTACACTGTTTCCTTTCCACCACCTCTACACTGCTTCCTTTCTACCCCATCTACAGGTTTTCCTTTCCACCTCCTCTCCACTTCCCTTTCCACCTCCTCTATAATCCTTCCTTTCCAAGCCCTCTACACTCCTTCCTTTCTACCCCTACCCCCCTCTACATTTCCGTTTCCATCCCCACTACACTCCTTCCTTTCCATCCCCTCTACACTTCCCTTTCCACTCCCTGTACACTCCTTCCTTTCTACCCGCTCCACAGTCCTTCCTCTCTACCCCCACTACACTTCCCTTTCCACCACCTCTACACTCCTTCCTTTAAAACCTATCTACACTCCTTCCTTTCCACCTCTTCTACACTTCACTTTCCACCTTCTGTATTCTCCTTCCTTTCCACCCCCTCTACACTCTTCCCTTTCCACCCCCTCTACACTCCTTCTTTTTCATCCCCTCTACACTCCCATTTGCACCCCCTCTACAATCCTTTCTTTAAAATCCATCTACACTGTTTCCTTTCCACCCCTTCTATACTATATCCTTCCTACCCCCTCTACACTTCCCTTTCCACCCCCTCTACACTCCTTCCTTTCCAACCCCTCTATTCTCCATCCTTTCTACCCCTCTACACTTCCCTTTCCACCCCCACTTCACTCTTTCCTTTCCACCCTCTCTACAATCCTCAATTTCAACCCCCACTAGAGTCCTTCCTATTCACCACCTCTACATTTCCATTTCCACAACACTTGTTCCTTTCTCTTCCCTCTACACTCCTTCCTGCCAACACCCTCTACATTTCTTCCTTTCCACCCCCTCTACACTCCTTCCTGTCCATCCCCTCTACTCTTCCTTTTCCACCCTCTCTACACTCCACACTTCCGTTTCCACCACCTCTACACTCCTTCCTTTCTACCTCCTCTACACTTCCCTTTCCACCCCCTCTACACTCCTTCCCTTTCACGCCCACTACAGTCCCTCCTTTCCACCTCTACACTCCTTCCTTTCTACCCCCTCTACACTCCTTCCTTTCTACCCCCTCTACACTCCTTCCTTTCTACCCCCTCTACACTCCTTCCGTTCTACCCCCTCTACACTCCTTCCTTTCTACGCCCTCTACACTTCCCTTTCCACAGCCTGTACATTCCTTCTTTTCCACCCCCTCTTCAATCCTTCTTTTACATCACCATTACACTCCCCTTTCCACCCCCTCTACAATCCTTCCATTAAAATTCATCTACACTCCTTCCTTTCCACCTCATCTATACTCCTTCATTTCCACCCTCTCTACACTTTCCTTTCCTTTCTACCCCCACCCCCTCTACACTTCCCTTTCCATGCCCTCTACACTCCTTCCTTTCCACCCCCTCTAATCTCCTTCCTTTCGACCCCCTCTACATTCATTCATTTCCACCTTCTATACACTTCCCTTCCACCACCTCTACATTCCTTCCTTTCCACCCCCTCTACACTTCTTCCTTTCTACCCCCTATACACTCTTTCCTTTCCACCCACTCTACAACCTTACCTTCCGACCCCTCTACACTTCCCTTTCCACCCCCTCTACACTCCTTCTTTCTGCCAAGTCCACCCTCTCTATACTCCATCTTTTCTGCCCTCTCTATACTCCTTCCTGTCCATCCCCTCTACACTCCTTTATTCACAACCCATCTAGGTCGCCCTTTCCACCCCCTCTATACTCCATCCTTTCTACACCCTCTGCACACACCTTTCCACCCCCTCCTCACTCCTTCCTTTCCAGCCCCTCCAAACTCCATCCTTTCTATCCCTCTACACTTCCCTTTCCATCCGATCTGTACTCCATCGTTTCCACCCCCTCTACACACCTTCCAATCCACCCCCTTTACCCTTCCCTTTCCACCCATCTACACTCCTTCCTTTCTACCCCTCTTCACTCAGTCCTATACATTCTTCACTTTCTTCGACCTCTACACTCCGTCCTTTCTACCCCGTCTACACTTTCCTTTCAACACCCTCTACACTCCCTCCTTTCTACCACCTCTACACTCCTTCCTTGCTACACCCTCTACACTCTACTTTCCATCCCATCTACACTCCTTTTCTATCCCCTCAACACTCCATCCTTTCCAACTCATCTATACTTCCTTTTCAAACCCCTCCAAACTCCCTCCTTTCTACCCCCTCTACCCTCCTTCCTTTCTAATCCCTCTACACTTCCCTTCCCACCGTCTCTACATTCTTTCCTTTAAAATCCATCCACAGTCCTTCCTTTCCACGCCCTTTACACTCCTTTTTCTACCGTATCTACAATCCTTCCTTTCCACCCCCTCTACACTCCATCCTTTCTACCCCCACCCCTCCACACTTCCCTTTCCAACCCTGTACAATCATTCCTTAAAAATCGATCTACACTCCTTCCTTTCCACGCCCTCCACACTCCTTCTTTATCTACCCCATCAAAAGTCCTTCCTTTCTACCCCCTGTACAC
>NC_134909.1:4757443-4764943 GCF_041734735.1 Babylonia areolata
TGACAGACACTGCGAAATCTATAACGGCCCTAATTGGTAATGGTCAAACAAACCATAGCCACATCCACATCCAGATTCTATACCGCACACTGTAAAACACACAGCTGGTGTGTGTGTGTGTGTGTGTGTGTGTGTGTAAATCTGTTTGGCTGTTTGTAATCTTGAATTTATGAATCCACCAAATTCAGTAAATCACACGGTCTATGAATAATACATTAAATTGAGGAATAATCCACTGAGACAAGCTGGGCCAGCTGTCGAGGCGGTAGTACAGATCATTTGCAGGCGTGCAATAGTGAGCTCTTCTTTCGTGTTACCTCGTCCTCAAATTTACTCTCCGGAATACAACGGTTGCTCTGTACTTTCTTATGCCCTTCTCAGAACCCGCCCCCCCCACCCCCCACGCTCCCACATTCCTCTGCCCCCAGTTCTCTCCTCTTTAAGCCCCATCTTCCTACCATCCGGCCCCTCTTTTTAAGGAACGACACACAATCAGGGAAAACACTTCCTCCGACATACATGGAGGATGAGGTCAGTGACAGAGCACACGATGTACTGCACCTGACACCAAACTTCAAGTGTTTCCTCTGGCTTTCCCGAACACCTTGTTGCTAAAACTTTTCCGTATCACAACACTTAAGCACTTAAACATGCGCGTGGGTACACACACACACACACACACACAAACACACACACACACACACACACACACACAAACACACACACACAAACACACACGCCACTGTACTTATAAAACAACTGCACACACACACACACACACACACAAGCGCTGTCAAAATAGTGCAGCTGGCGACACGGCTTTGTTCGCATTAGAAGTGTCCCCTATATATGATTCCCCCTCGCCTCTGCCGTCCGGGCTCCCAACAGGGTTTTGCAGCAGGTCACATTGGGTCCATCTGTGATACGGAAGGTCATATCCTGTCTTACCATGCCCAACTCTGATACAGAAGGTCATATCCTGTCTTACCATGCCCAACTCTGACACAGAAGGTCAGTCGTCATTCACACACTGAATCTTCGCTGACGTTTGTCAACTGTGTTATCCATCTCATATTTCTCAAGTTGATTCTCTAGTTTAACACATTCAAAACTGTACTGCCGATCTGAAACAAACTGACAAGAAAAATTAATAAGCTTTTTTTTTTTTTTTTTTTTTTTTTTTTTTTACCGTAGTTTCAGAATGATTTTCCTCTTCTTTGTTCTGCCGATGTTGAGTTTTCTCAGCAGTCCAGGCGATCTTACGGAAAATAATAAATTTTCAGCAACACATTTCTTCCATTTATATTTACTTGGAATCGTGCAGAATCATCGCCGTTCGACATTATCTGTCTGCAGACAGAACTAAGAAAATTTCCTACACGTCTCAATTGTTCTTTCAATGACACATTACCATAATGAATGACTCATTTGCATGCTAATATTTAAACTTGCAGGCTAAAAAAGCAAATACACAAACTCCACAGGTGTAATTCCGCTCTCATCAAAGCACGTCTTTTCATCCCAAGCAGCAGGGGAAAGGTGCAGATCTGGTGGTGGGACTCGATGTGTGTGATCAGGATGATCTACACCACTGTTACTGGGAAAACAGTTTTTGCATTGCCTGAATGGTCCACGCTTTGCTAACTGTCTCTCGTGGTTATTACTTCTTGGCATCTTTCTGTGGTGGTCTTCTGGGTAAACAGAGTTGCATTCTTATGTTCTTGGCGCGTGTACGAAGTAGCTTTCAGGATGTTTGCTTGTTTTGCGGTTCAGGTGCTTGGGTGACAGTTGGATCAGATTATCTCCCGCCCAATCCACCGGGTACAGTTTCGCAACAGTAGACAAGCCCTTACTCACCGAGGGTTTACGACCCGTCACCAGGTTCTGCCGGCCTGCCAAAGCCACTGTCTGGGGTGTCGCAGCTGTTTGATTGATTGGTATGGATACTTGTATAGCACCTATCTTCAGTCAGAGACCAAGCTCTAAGTGCTTTACAAACACGGGGTCATTTACACAACAGGCTGCCTACCTGGGTACAGCCGACTGAGCTGCCATTGGGCGCTCATCATTCGTGTGTCATTCAATCAGATTTCAGGCACGCACACATACACTCAGACAAACATGTAACATTTAACATTTTATATGTATGACCGTTTTGTTTATTTACCCCGCCATGTACGCAGCCATACTCCGTTTTCGGGGTTGGGCATGTTGAGTATGTTCTTGTTTCCATAACCCACCGAACGCTGGCATGGATCTTTAACGTGCGTGTTTGATCTTCTGCATGCGTATACACACAAAGTGGGGACCAGGCACTGGCAGGTCTGCACATATGTTGATCTTGGAATCGGAAAAATCTCCACCCTTTACCCACCAGGCGCCACCGAGATTCGAACCCGGGACCCTCAGATTGAAAGTCCAACGCTTTAACCATTCGGCTATTGCTGTCGCATGCTAACAGCTTCGGGGAGCCACTGATGAGAGCTGGGTGCCATGTGGGAACCAAGAGTGGACGAGCTGTCCTAAACAAGACAGCAGGTGTTGTGGAGCACCAAGAGCACGACAGGACACGGAAGGCGTCGTGGTCATCTACTGCAGACGAAGAAGTCACTGATCGTGACGATTCTTTGAACCACTAGAAATTGACTTCCTAGGCCGAGAGAGTGGGATCGCCCGCGTGCAACTGACGCCCTTCCCACTATAAATATGTGCAACCTTTCAAAACATTCTGTACTCCCACTATCATCAAAGCACTGTGGCGATGGGGAAGGGGCGAAGCAACAGATGGAGATACCCACTGAAAGTTGTAGTTCCAACCCTGCATGCAGGCGGCCTGGAGATGAGTCGTTCTCTCTTATCCTGGGACAACAGAAGAATTCGGTGTTTTCCCATGTGACTGAGCAGCCCTGTTTAGGATAGCACTGACCACTGTTCCACTGTTGTCCCATTACCCACTGGCCAGTTTACCGTGGCTGGAAGTGTTATCCTTCCTGAGGTCGAAACACAAAGAAAAGCAAAAAGATGATTTTCGGAGTATGGAACGTCCGAACACTTACGGACAGGGAACCCACAGCAAGATCTGAGAGAACAGCGCTCATCGCAAAAGAACTGTAACGCTACAGCATCGATATTGCTGCACTCAGCGAAACTAGACTTGCAGTTGAAGGATCTGTTGCTGAGCCTAAAGGCGGCCACACTTTCTTTTGGAAAGGGAAAGCCCAAGATGAAGAAAGAATCCTTGGGAAAGGACTGGCAACCAAGCCATTGCTTCTCAAGCAGCTACCAGACCTCCCTGACAATCAAGCCATTGCTTCTCAAGCAGCTACCAGACCTCCCTAACACCGACAACGAACGACTGATGAACCTCCGTTTCCCACTGAATGCCTCCCGGAATGTGACAGTAATCAGTGCATATACCCCAACACTGCCCAGCAGCGATGAAGCGAAGGAAACCTTCTACGAGGATCTGAAAAACCTTGTGAAGGCTGTACACCCTGGAGTTACGCTCATTCTGCTGGGCGACTTCAACGCGAGAGTCGGCACTTATTACACAATCTGGAAGGCCGTGCTGGTACCACTTGGTACAGGCAACATGAACTTCAATGGCCTGCTACTCCTGAACCTTTGTGCAGAGAATATCTTCACTCGGACATATCTTTCTCATCATCCGCACGCAATTTAGGGTACATGCATTCAGATGACATGACACTTGTAGGTCAGCATATGCAGCACTCTGACAAATCAGCTCCATTCGGCAATATCTAACCACAGAAGCCACAAAGACTTTGGTTTGTTCTTTTGTTCTATCTAGATTAGAACATGGAAACGCTCTTCTTGTTGACTGCCCCAAACACTGTGTTGACAAACTTCAGAAAGTTCAAAACTCTGCAGCACGACTCACTCTCAAAGCTAAGAAACGTCAACACATCACTCCCCTACTCGCTTCCCTTCACTGGCTCTCCATTCAAGCACGAATACAGTACAAACTCTCAGTCCTTTGTCATAATTTCATCAATGATTCTTGTCCTATCTTTCGGGTCTACTTTCTGTCTATTCACCGTCCAGACAACTTCGTTCTTCAAAATGATAAGTGCACACTGTCTGTTCCAAATTTTGTGCAAAAACTTACGGTGAACATTCCTTTTTGACTCACTTGTGTAAACAAAGTGAGTCTATGTTTTCACACAGTGTTCTGTTGTGTGTGTGTGTTTGCTTGTGGTAAACTTTAAATTTCCCATTTTCTCCGCAAATACTTTGTCAGTTGACACCAAATTTGGCATAAAAATAGGGAAAATTCAGTTCTTTCCAGTCATCTTGTTTAAAACAATATTGCACCTCTGGGATGGGCACAGAAAAATTTTTTAAAAAGAAGCCAAATTATATGCAAACTGAATTTACTGTTATATTTATATTTTTTTTAATTCTCAAAACTTGGCACTTTGATCTGATATTCTGACACAAAAACAAGAGCAGTCATTTTTATCATTCTTTTTTTAATTCAAACAGGAACTTCTTTTGCTAAGCATGGAAGTTATATTTATTTCGCATGTCTTAGGTGCAGATAGTAAAAAAGGGAAATTAATCTGTAATTAGTGCTAGGGGGCTTAATTTGCTTTAAACTGATCTTTCTCATCTTAAACATTACATTTTGAAATTATACTCAGTACATAAAAAGTTTGTGTGCTTTACTGTCAGTGTACAGGGCTTTCACTATGTTCATTCGCCCAAGTGGTCTTTTTCGGAAAATACTAAAATCAATATGACGAGTGGACTTTATAGATCTATTGGCTGAGCCCTGGAGGTCATGGGCAAAAATCAATTGCGTACACATATTTATACATATTCAAAGCGCGTGCTCATATTCTTCGCAAATACGAATGGCGCCATTTTGTTTCAAGTTGTTGACCTGCCTGTTCAATCCTATATTCAATCGACAATACATGATAACATGTGATGGAAAGTTGGAGAAGGAGACCGTTAAATATTTATTCAGAGAAAGATTTGTGAACGCCTCATCACTTACTGGATTATGCCCCAAACTGCCATTAAAATATCCACAGAATCAGTCGGAATTCACAGTTAAAAATAATAAACCATGAGAGTTATTACCCTTGAATTGATGAAACATAAAAATTTCCAGTCTTGACTTTTCTCAAAATGAAGCCCTTTTCAGTTCATACGATGTTTAGAAGTGCTTGTACTTGGCTCTACATGTTATTAGTTTAACAAAATACTCAATTTTCATATCAACTTTAAAACTATAAAACTAGAATGAACATAAAAGAGAAATTGAATTGATAGTGTCAACCGGGTGTAACTAAACTTGTACATCTGTCTAGATCCAGAGAAAACGGCTAAATGTTGCAGTGTGATTGCGGCGATAGCCACGTCCCCTTTACCGCGGACTTAAAAAAGAATTTTTAATAGCCCTTAAAGATTTTTTGAATGCCCAAGATACACCAGAATAATATGATTTAAACAGCGTTCTCACTGCGAATACCACAATCGATTTATCGCCCTTTAAAAAAGCATGTTTAAATATTATATTTTTGAACGTCAGCTTAGGAGCTCCGATAGTGTAATGGGTAAGACAGTTTCTTTTTCACCCGAACACGCGCGGTTCGAATCTGCCGTTATTTTTTTCTTTTTCTTTTTCTTTTAACCCGAAGCTTTATAATAACAAATACAGAACACATTTGAACAATTAGATTTTTTTTTAAAAGTGTATCACAAGTGAGTCTTGAAGGCCTTGCTCTCTTGTCTTTTGTTGCACTCAAACAGTGGAATTCACTACCCTCACACCTCCATTACAACCCCAACACCCACATTCATGAGAGCAATCATATCTTTTTTAACTGTACGTATTTGACTGAAACTTTTCCTGCATGTGCTTGCTGTGATCTTATTGCCGGATGTGCTCTTTGTGTTGATTGTATGGATTTGTGATGGGTTTTGTTGTTGTTGTTGTTGTTGTTGTTATGCTGGTTCCTTGGTGTTTATTTTTTACTTAAATGTGATGTGCCTTGTTTTGCTGTTATTTGTTCCTGTGTGATTTGAGACTGTGATGGTGCCTATGTAGTCTTAAATATGTATTTTCTAGTCAATGTCATGTGAGACTGTGTTGACTTTGTACATATTTTTACGTCACTTAGTCTTTAATTTGTGTATTTTATTGTAAAGCGCGGTCAGCCCTATCTGAGATATAAGCCTGTATATAAGCCTGAGGTATAAGCCTGCATTTAAGAATTATTTTTATTATTACAATCACCAGTACCCTGTTTGGACTAACTGACAAATGCTAATCAAATTGGATGCATCCGATGTCCAAGCAGTGGCACTTGGTTGACTGTGTTGTCTGCTGCACATGAGACTTCAGGACTACCAGGACCATGCAAGGAGCAGAATGCTTGTCAGATCAGTCGTCAAGCTTTATATCACCCACACCCATCAGAAAAAAAGCCAAGTTCGTCCAGCCAGCATTTAACATCGCCAAACTCAAACATCCAGGTCACCGAGGTCACTTTGTTAGCAGCCTGGATGACAAACTGACCTCCATGGACCACTCACTGAAAGTCTGACTCACCAATGGGACCAGTTCAGCACAATGGTCAAAGAGACAGCCCAGCCAACACTTGGCCCAAATAAGAGTGCACCAGAACTGGTTCGATGAGCATGATGAAGGCATCACCCAGCTCTTGGATGAGAAGCAGAAGGCATTTATAGCCTCCACCTCTAAGTGAGACCGCTTCAATCACCTCTTGTGCCGTGCCCAAGCCGCCCTACGCCGCATGCAGGACGACTGGTGGAAGGAGAAGGCAGATGAAATCCAATTGTATGCTGACACTAGGAACTCGAAGATGTTCTTCAGCGTCATCAACGCAGTGCATGGACATCTCGACTAAGCACCACCCCTCTCCTGGTGTCTGCTGAAAGAGAAGAAAGCCATTAATGAGAGATGGAGGGAACACTTCAGCACCAGTCTCAACAGACCCCCCGCTGTTAACAACGAAACCCTTGGTCAGATCCCTCAGAGGCCCAAAACAGACAACTTTGACCTCCCTCCCAGCCTGGAGGTCCTTAAAGCCTTCAATCAGACCAGCACAATAAAAAGCCCCTGGCAAGGAAGGGATCCCTGCAGAAATCTACAAGACTGCAGGACCAGTGGCTCTTGACACCTTCCACGACCTCTGCAGTGTATGGGAGAAAAAGGACATGCCCCAGGAGCGAAGAGATGCCACAGTTATCCCCCTCTACAAAAACAAGGGTGCAAATCCGACTGTGGCATCTACGAGGCATATCTCTCCTGTATGTTATCAGCAAGATCTTGGCGTGCGTCATCCCCAATCGCCTGTTTTCCAGCATCTCCGAGAAGAACCTATCAGAAGCCCAGTGTGGATTCCGCCCAGGCCGAAGCACAATTGACATGATCTTTGTGGTCTGTCAGGTGCAAGAGAAGTGCAGAGAACAGAATCTGGATCTGTATGCAGCCTTCATTGACCT